>NC_088863.1:63870524-64170524 GCF_032884065.1 Artemia franciscana | reverse complement strand
TTCAAGAACACTAGACCAATCATTACTCTGAAGACTATGTATTAAATTAGAAATTTCTCTATCTGTAAAAGTTCTAAAAGAAGACTTGCCTTTCTCATCCACAGTAATCTCTGTTTTAGGCACAGATAGTGATAGATAAATAGGGAAGTGATCAGAAAGATCAGTGAAAACAAGACCAGACGAGAACTTCAAATTAGGAGAAAGAGAAGTGAAAATATTATCTATTAAAGTGGCAGAATTTCTTGAAGGGTCAACGCGTGAAGGAAAAAAAATTGAAGGAAGTAGCCCAGAAGAAGAAAATACATCAAAAAGATGGTCACATTCATCATTTGATCCAACATTTAACATATTACAATTAAAGTCTCCCAAAACACAAATCCGTTTTTTAGAGAAAGTCCCCACACCAGAAAGCTGATCAAGCAAATCACAGAACAGATGTGTTGGAAAAGGAGGGGGCTTATAAAACAAACAAACAGTATCACATGCAACCTGGCTTTTCAGATCAATAACAAGAGAATAAACTGTCCTACTATTAGACACCACCGATGTAAACAAGGATTCAAGATCAGATCTTCTACAAAATTCAATACTAGATTTTATGAACAAAGAAATACCCCCAGAACACTTTGTTACCATTCTAGGGACATGAATAGCAATATAACCATGCATGTCATAAGCTGTAAAATTATCACTGTCAGATAACCATGTTTCCGTCAAGCCTATGACATCAAAAGGGCAAGAATTATCAGACCACAGATACGATTTAAGAGTGTCCCACTTATCTCTTATCCCACGCACATTCAAACAAAAAACATTAAAGCAACTGTTTGAAGAGAGTGAGGGCATAATATTATCACAATAATCAATGGTGGTGTGATAATTACAGCTAGAACTAACCATAGATTCAAGGAGAGGGTCAGAAGTGTGTGCCTCTTGTTTACCAGCACTACTTGGTTGATCAAATATAACTGAATTAAGAATAGAAGAATTCATAAGGAAAGAGAAATCACCCATATTTATCTCAGACATATAAAACCTAAACAGAATATTTAAATCCCTTTGGAACTACCAGAGGTCACGACAGTAGTATGGACCTAATTCCTCCAGGGTTAAAGCCCCAAAGGCTCTAAAGATATGGTCAATGCTTAAGAACCTACAGGCTAAGGACCGAATGACCTACTCACCTGAGCGTAGTGCAAGAGATTGATCATTAGCCAAATTCAGCCGGCATCTCATTTACACATACCTGTTTGGGCTTGATTAACAAAATAAAGCGAACCGTTTCATTTGATTTCTAATTAGACTAATAGAATTTATGATATAGTATTGAACTTTAGTTGACAGTATCTATATCAAATGCATAGTGTAACCGCTTGTATCATTATATTCATGGGAATGAGTGCTTATATCAACGCTTCTTTTTGAGGGAACTTATGGTCATCCGTCCTAACTTCCTAACTTCCACCCCCGTTGTTTTGTTAAATACTGAAAAATATCACTTGTGATATTTCCGAAAAATGAAGCGAAGATGATATACATTTGCTTGTCGTGATTTTTCCTATTAGAAAAACAGTTTTTGTAGTGACCTTTTTCTTGGCTTGGAATTTTTGGGGCAGAATTTGGCTGATCATTGACAGTATCTAGTTTATTGTATGTTTTCAAACAGTATTATTTGTACATTGGAATGATAAACACTCACATCGGATTTAAAAAAGTGAAAATGAAACATTCCAAGAAAGTGTGTGCACATGATAAAGTTATCGTTGCGTTGAATGCTGACAAAGAAAATATTTGAACTATGAAGCAACTACTTGTGGTAACACCATTGGGAATGTATGCGTGCGTTGTTATGACAGTGAGAGATTAGAATCCTTTGGAGTGCCGAAAAAATTCGAGTTTTACGATGGTGGATATGTGAGAATAACTTTTGCAGAGATCTTAGTGCTCAAAGAGAATGCAAAACAAAACTATTAGCTGATGATAAAGGCCAGCTTCTTGCTACTGCCGGTGGTAACACTTTACCTTTTAATAAATCATATAGCCATCCTTTTGAAATTAGCATTCAAAAGAAAGCAAAGAGGAAAATAAAGCCCTTCTGCTGCTCTAATATCTTAATGGATATCTTGTCTGTGTGCCAAAGCTGCAAACTATGTAAAAATAACGGTAATAGACCATGAAATCTAAAGCAACATAAAAAGGCATGGGCAGACAATATCACTAAGGAATATAGACGAATTGATGAAAAACAAAGCACATGTAAACATTACTACTGCCATTGATCGCATACCAATAGATACAATCAATGAATCCAATAATACCAATGATGAAATGTATGATGCACCTATAGCTGAAACTATGTCAAAGCTCGCATATCACCACAGAATGGAACAACTGCCTAGTCAAGAGAAAACATAATGAACTATTTTATGGAATGTATTTAAAGTATTCATTTTTAATTATGTGATGATATTCTACATTTTGTTATCTCATAAAAATATTTTATGCATTACTTTGTTATGCTTTCATTATTTTAAGGGTATACCAGCAAGTCGAACGTTTAGAATCTTTATTAAAAAGTAGGAGATTTAAGAAAAGAAATTTCAAGAGACATAGATACTACTAGCGGGCTCAGAGGGGGTACATTAGAATCTGAGATAGGTTAACAGGGCTTTTATCAGAGTTTGATTGAGTTGAGCAGGATTTTTTTAACAATATCCACACAGATAAGCAAACAGCTGATCAGAACCAAAAACATACAACACAGATTTTTGGACAATCAAGGAGCCACTGAGACATATAGGAACAAAAAGAGGGAGAGAGAAAGAGAGAGAAGCAAACAGCCGCTTCGACACACAGGCACGGAGATAGAGAGATAAAATACCTACAAACACACGGAGTCGGACACATAAACACACAAAGACAGACATGGTAAAGACTTACTCAGACATATAGGTGCAGAGAGAGAGAGAGAGAGAGAGAGAGAGAGAGAGAGAGAGAGAGAGAGAGAGAGAGAGAGAGAGAGAGAGAGAGAGAGAGAGAGAGAGAGTGAGAGAGAGATAGAAAAAGAAAGATACAGAGGGAGAGAGAGAGAGAGAGGAAGAAAGACAAAAATACATACAAACACATAGAATCAGATCTACAAACATACAAAGATAGATACGAGGACAAGCAAAAATCAGTTTGGACACACAGGTACAGAGAGAGTGAGAGAGATAGAGAGAGCGAGATTCAAACACACGAACAGCCAAAGACAGACATGGAGACATGCAATCACCTGCTCAGACAATCCGATTCTTTTTAGAGCTAGAGACATATATATTCAGATTTGTTCAAGATTCAGTCATACACAGATGCTACTACAAGCTCACAAATAGTATACTAGAGTCTGAAATAGGTGAATTAAGTTTTTACTAGAGTGTAAGAGAGATGAATCAGAGTCAAGGTCTAAAAGAGAGGAATCGGAGACATTAAGTGAGAATTATAAAGATCCAGTCAGACACAGACACTACCACCAATTCACAAGTGGTATACTAGAGTCTGAAATAGGTGAATTAGTTTTTTTACCAAAGTCTGAGAGAGATGAATTGGATGCAATAGCCCCCAGGGTATCTGCGGACAACCTACTACCGTATTGTTTTTTGTATCAAACAGTTGCATTAAAATATAGGTTTGTTTGGGTTTTGTAAGTTTGCAGACACGCTTACTGAACCCAAACGAACCTAGCTTCGAATGCAGTTATTTGAAAAAGCAAGGTTTTGAGCACGCTTACTGAACCCAATCGAACCTAGCGTTTAATGTAAGTATTTGAAGAACAATACGGTAGTAGGTTGACTACAGGTACCCTGAGTACCAATGGCGGATCCAGGGGGGCACAGGGACGTCCCCCTATCGCAGTGATAGATCAGGGGTTGGAACCGGTTGCTTTGATTAGAGGTTGGATGAAAGTTATTTTTAATTGGTTTTCAATACTTGAGCTATTTTTAAGTTGTTAATTGTTAAGACTCTTTCTTTCAACAAACACGTTTGAGACAAAGTTTTAGTTACTTTCTGTGGTCTTAATTAAATTTTAGTGATGACGCATATCGCCTAAAAGTATTTAATACTTTGTTAGATGTTTTACATCTTTAGTGTCCTATCTTGTCTAAATTTTTTTTCTGTGTGCAAGACTTATATTTGGATACTACAGAAACAGAATGGGAACAAATATTGGACTGTTGGGAGCTTTTTTCAGATCACATAAATCATCTAAGGTTCTACAAGTGTAAAACAAATAAAAGACAAATTGAGAGTTTCTTCTGTTCCTGTACTTCCTTAGTGAACCTCACAGTGGATTGTTGTGATTGTGGTGACGGTGACACGGATTCAGCTTGTGATTTAATATACTTAGTAAGCGTAACTTAAGGATAGTGGAAATTAAGGACAGTGGAAATGAGTATAGTCCTTATTCCACTTATAAATCACTAATAAAATTGTCCAATTTCATGCCAAAACTAGTTCAGCTTTCTCTGTCTGTAACGGGTTGTTATTACATGCACGAATATGACCTGGAAGGTCAAATGCTACCTAGATCCAAGTACAACCTAGTACGGCGCATAGTTGAACCGAAATTGGCCACCATCGTTTCAATTAGTGTTGATCAAAACTGTATAAGCATGGATCAATTGGTTTGTTTGCTAAAAGTACCAAATTTGTGACTAACATCATTGAGCCTACTATATCAGTATGGCCTTGTTGATGACGCTGTAATCAACGATATCGCTATTCACCAAACCGAAATAGTCCATCTATTTATAAACATCTATTATATTTCTACTGAATCTTTCGAATTGCTCTGTCGTCACCTGGAAAAATTAGAAACGTTCCATTTTTATGGTGCATTACCTGATTCTTGTTGGCTAGAGTTTTTAATGTACTTCAAGGAACTTAGAACTCTTAAAATAAAATGTTTTGATTTTCATGATTATCTCAGCAATTTCCCAAACCCGACAATTTTACAAAGATTGTTAGACAAACCATGGGATATATAGTTGAAACGCTTAGATATAGACTTTGGTATTTTTGATAACCTTCCCGAACCCGCTCTTAAGATTTGCCTCCGGTTTATTGCCTCACGACTCCTAAAATTGCCATTTCTTCGTTTATCGTCGTATTTTTTTGGATGAAAACTTGTTTAGAGAAATGACTACTATTTTGGTCAATTTGGTTGTTCTTAGAGTGGAATACTGTAGCATAAGCAACGATGCCTTAACCGGACTCAAACATACGGAAATTGACGCCTCCACACCTCCGCTTCGCCATTTGAAAAGTATGTAGATTCATTTTTCATTGCAGTTAAGCCAAAGTGTGTGCACGTCATGTACAGGTTTTTGTCTGTCCTAATGAAGCTACATTCACGGTAAAGTCGCGTCGATTGCCTTATACCCTGACCGTTGAAGCTATTGTTTTTTTCTATGATCATCTATCTAAATTAGGAAAAGAGATAAGAGCTACAAAACAATTATCTTATCAGTTAAAGTCAAAGCATAGATAATACCAAAAAAAAGAGCCAACTGTTAATTATACGTTTTTTTTGGACTTATAGTATTGAAATATTGCTGTAGGAACATCTGCAGCGGGTATATTTGATTTGAATTGATGCTGTTAGTATCCCTTGGTAGTTGAATTCCCTTCCCTCTTTCCCCCTATGCTATCCATTTGCATTAGGCCAACATTTACCGATACTTGTTTTTCTCAGAATAGTGAATATATCGAGTATGTGGGCCTCCAACGATGACGTGATTCGCACAGCCCCAAGAGCAGGGGCCATAAATTCTACTATTTTCTGTTGTTAAAAACAAATGATTAAATCGAAAAAGACCGCTACGTTTAAATTTTATTGGCTTGAAACTTTCAAGGATTGTTCTTTAGCCCACAAGTAGACCATATTTTATTAGGGCATGAATAACTTTATGAAGGCCCATAATAGTTAAAAAAAAAGTTTTATCTCTAATCAGTGTATAACTTATAGCCAATCTTCCTTTGCACAAACTAGTTTTATTGAACATCAGGCAAAACTTTTTATCTATTTCGTGCGAAAGAACCGAGCCGAAATCCTTTTTTTTAATTGTTGTAAAACTTAAATCATTAGGCTATGTTTCTGAGTCAAGGGAGCTCTGGCACAAATTGAAAAAAGATGGTTTTAGTGGAAACTGACGTGAAACAAGTCCACAAAAACAAGTCTTTCTTTGCAAACACCATGAAAGTAAGTTTCAGTACCACTTGATGTTTCGAACATTAGACTTATTGAAAGGAAAACCATAATCTATCAATATTGATTTAATTTAGGACCCCAAAGAAGATGGTCTTAAAACCTATGTTTTTAAATCTAGGGATTCCAATGCCAGAAAAGAAAATGCAAGCATCATATGTATTACAACAGTGCCGCCTATGAAAAGACGGGTAAGACTATGAAAAGAGGGGTCAATATGCTATTTTTCCCCTGCTACTTTGTAGGGATGGAATTGCCAATGAAACTTCAAAGAGGGCTTATTTAAATGGAAATCAATGAAGTTGCAGTCCCCATTTTAAGAGTTGAAAGCGTTTGGAGGACAGTAACCCTATTTCTACCACCTTTTTAGCTGTGCTCTCCTGAAAAGATAGTTTGTCGAAATTTGGAGATAATAGTTTTTTTCCAGCTTTGTTAAAGGTCAATAATGACGAAGACCATACTGCCTTTCCATATCAAAAACCATATTGTTTTAAAAAGTTTTTATTTTTATTTAAGTTTTAATTTTCACATTTTGATACAAGTTCTTATATAAATATATATATTTTTTTTTCTGGTGTTGTGTTGAAGACGGCCTTTGGACATAGGGCCGAAATAATCGAAATCATCCACACTATTACATATTCTTAAAACTAATTCATCAGAAATTTTAATATTTAAATCTGGAAAGTACTCTTCTTGACATGTCTTGTGACTAGGTTCCAGAATCGATTCGATTGGGTAAATGGTTCTTTGATATCCTGAAATCTCATCACAGTTTAAATCCAAATAATCTTTAAAATATCTCATCCAAACATATTCTAGTTGGATTAAAAACAAGTCAGTTGTAAATGGACTGGCGGTACTATCCATAGAAATCCCTATAATTTGTTTGTAAAAAAACACCAGTAAATATTATAAATGTATTAAACAGAGCAAAATCCAGTAAATCCAATATCTTGTCCATACTATGACATCTTATACAAATAATACTATCAAAGAAGCTTATCTTTTTCTACTTTCTATTATAATTGTCAATTTCTAAACAACTTGAGGCTAGATAGGAGAAAAGATTGTTTAATAACAGTTTTTAATGTTCAAAGGCGGAATTGAGTGATAAGCTTTTTCGATGAAATTATTAGCCACTTACTCAATTTAAAAATATTTAAGAACTAAATATTGAGCTTTTTAGTTTCCAAGACATTAATGCCCTGTGATGACGCATTCATTGCTAAAGAGAAACCCTAACAATTAACGAAATTAAAATAAGAATTTATTGGAATGTTTCATTTACTACGTTTGTTTGTTTGAGGTTTGATAAAATCATGAGCATTTGTGTATAGTTATATATTAGCCATCATGTAGGAGGGATGGCGGATCTTTGCGTTGGTTATGTGAGCGTATCAGAAGCATAAGAGAGTGTACATTTATTCTTAAACTTCCAAACTTTCATAACTTTTCCCTGAGTTACTGGGTGAATCGTAAGGCATCAAATCTGTCTATAGCTTAGACTTAGCCCATTTTTGGCCCGAGTCAGGACTGAAGCTTTTTTTTTTTTTTACGGTGAGACCTATACTGATCACTGCGTAATTGAAACTCTTCACATTGAATATAAGTCGTTTTTACCTTGAGTAATAGCTTGGATTCACACCGAATGTTTACTTTTTAGTCAATTATAGCTGACTGACTGAGCTTTTTATACGAAGTCAAAACAGTTCTTGTTTTTTCAACTGTTTTTTGAGGAGCCTGTTGTTGTGTTACAGATATCTGAAAAAGGTAACATTTCTACGCAAAAAAATATGGTATTTGACCATATGAACACTGATTGAATTAAAGTGAAAGTAAACAGATCTAAATATCGACAAGAATATTTTAAATTTGATTTCAGTGATGCAAATGAAGATTAACCTAACGCGTATCAATGATTTTTAGAGTTGGGGTATAAACATCAAAATTTTGATAGTGGAACAACCGTAACTTACAATGATTTTAAAACAGTTTTTTTTTTGAGGAGCCTGTTGTTGTGTTACAGATATCTGAAAAAGGTAACATTTCTACGCAAAAAAAATATGGTATTTGACCATATGAACACTGATTGAATTAAAGTGAAAGTAAACAGATCTAAATATCGACAAGAATATTTTAAATTTGATTTCAGTGATGCAAATGAAGATTAACCTAACGCGTATCAATGATTTTTAGAGTTGGGGTATAAACACAATGATTTTAAAACAGTTTATTCTTTATTTTGTTTTGATGTTTTAAAGCCTTAGACCTTAGATCCTCCAGAGCCAGGGGTGGCACATAGGGCGTCTACAAAACCTTGCCAGACATCTTGGAGCTCAGTTACAGCCGTGACGTCCTCCCACTGTGGTTGAAGAGACATCTCCGCATCCGCATTACCATAGGTCGACCTCTTTTTCGCATCTCCTCCGGGATGCCACGCATGTACTGTATTCGGGAGTCAATCTTCTGGCATACGGAGGACGTGGCCAAGTTATGTTCATCTCCTACGTTTCAGAAGGTTGGTAACTAATGGCTGACCGGTTCGTCGGCAAAATTCTATGTTGGTGACCCTTTCCTGTCACGATATGTTCAAGATTCTCCTAAGGCACATGTTTTCGAAGGCTAGGACACGTTTCTCCAGTTGAGTATTTCGTTTCCAGCACTCACTAGAATAGAGGAGGATTGACATCACATTATTATTTAGGATGTGGAGCTACAAGTGCATAGAGCATTTACTACTGCATCAGGCTGGTTTCAACTTGCTAAAAGCCGATGTCGCTTGTCCAATTTTTCTCTTCATTTCGTTAGCTATTTCACCATGGTATTCAATCTAACTCACGAGATACTTAAATTCCTTAACTTGCTCAATTGTTTTATCTTTGCAAATTAGCATCATCAGAGAGTCAGATGTGGCCATGCTCTTTGTTTTACTAACATATACTTCAAGTCCCATTCTCTCAGACATTTTGTCTATGGTGTCGAGTAGCTGCTGCAGTCGCAGTTTTGCTTCTTTAAGAAAAACAACGTCATGTGCGAAGTCCAGATCGGAGACCTGTTGACTGCTAATCTTCACTCCAATGCCTGAAGACTACCATAGAATATAGTCCATTACAATGAAAAACAGAAACGGGGATAGGACTCATCATTGTTTGACGCCAGACATTATCTTGAAGAAACGCGTGTCCGCATTTTCTGTGCGTACACAGTATTTACTATCCTCATATCGTGCGATTATCATTTTGACTAGTTTATCAGGTACTCCGTAATATTTCAAAATTTTCCGTAAAGTGTCTCGGTCAACTGAATCGAACGCCTTTTCAAATTCAATGAAGAGCAGGTATAGCTTTTCGTTCCATTCTCTGGACTCTTCCAACATCAGTCTAAGAATGAAAAGAAAACCAGAGCAAAATGTACCAGGTCGTAACCCGTTGTTTCTCTTCCGTGAGGTGTGAGTCTAGGGCTACTCTTAGCCGTTGTAATATGACTGAAGCTAGTATTTTACTAGGAACAGCCTTCAAGTTGATGCTCCTCTAGTTGTCTCAAATTTGTGCACCGCCTTTCTTGAAGAGTTTGACCAGTACACCTCGGGTCCAATCTTTCGGTACTTTTTCGTTGTTCCAGATGGCCACTAGAAGAGCAGTCTATACAATTATGCAGGCTCAAGGGGCGCTCCAGGTGCAGGTCCATTTTCAGCTTTTTCACAGCAGTCGTAACTTCTTCTGTGCTGGCGGGGTCAGCACTTACGTCAATTTGTAAAAGTCGCGTATCCGGTACTGAATCTGGTTGTCAGGTGTGGGTCTATTTAAGACTTTCTCAAAATATGAAGCCTAACTCTCGTCAGCTTTCTTTGGATCTGAAATACCGTCTCCATTTTGATCTTTTACAAGGGATGTACTATTTGTTTTCTTTCGAACTATCTTGTCTGTTAGTCAATAAACTATTTTCGAGGCTCCTTTCTTTGAAGCTTGTTCTGCGAGCGCTGCTTTTCTCTCGATGGTAATTCTTTTGTCTTTCCTGGCACTTCTTTTCACCGCTTTGTCCTCTTCTTTGTAACGGAGCTGTAATTGGGCTTTTCGCTTAGGGCTTGACGTATTCAGGATAAGTGTTCGTGTCTCCTTTCGTTTACTGATGTAGTTCCAGGTGTAATCCGATATCCATTCTTCTTTCGTTCTTTTCTTGAAGCCAAGGCTCAAAGTCACTGCTGATATAGAAATTAAACTTTTGTTACCTACTACTACAAGTTTCGATATACTTATTTTCGATTTGGAAATTCAGTTAATGAAATTATTTACTAATAAACGGACAAACTTTTAAGCAAAATGAGAAATATAAACCTATTAAAAATACAAACCAAGTTTTCCTAGAATAATAAGGCACGCCAGCTAACCAAATAAGGAGTCATTACTCATATTGTTTCTGATGTGTGTGTTGATTTCTTCCTAGAATTATTTCACCAAATTCACTTATTTCACCTATAATTATTTCACCAAGCGGAAGAACCCTGAGAAGAAAGCTAAAGGTAATTAAAAGAAAACTTATTTATGATTCTGAAAATTTGCTTAATAAACTTACTTAATAATAAATGGAGAAACTTTTAAGCAATTAAAAATGGAAAATAAATATAATCGAACTATTAAGAAAGAAGATCCAGACACTGGAATGGAACCCAAGATTAAAGGAATGAAATCTGTTACAGCTGAAATATGAAAGGAAAATCTTTATCATTATTCATTTTAAAGGTGAAATGGATGCTCTATTTGCACCTAAGCGTTTTGATTCTAAAGCCACCGATCGCGAAAAGAAATTGAAAAAAATAGATAAAGGTATGATTTACAAGGTTATTGAAAGAAAAAACAAAGATAATACAGATTATTTATATATTGATTTTGAACAATCCACTAAATATTAAATCATATTAAATTATTACATTTTATCAGTAGTATAGGAAAAATGGAATATTAATTAAACTCTTATTTAACAAATTCATCAAACTCCTATTTCAGAAGATCTATTTTGGTTTTAAAGCTTATGGTGGTAAATTGTAAAAATTTTAGAAACCCTTCGTATAAAATGCTGTGAATTCAATTAAATGGGGTAAATTGATGGGATGATTTAGGTGGGGCTTACGTGAGAAAGTATAGAAATGAGACCAAATTTGATTTTCAAGGACCAGTTTTTATTTTGAATGTGGGGACGGAAAGTGCACAAAATATGCAATATTTGATATTAAATGATGTAAATTGAATATAATGATATAGGTGAGGCAGGCAGAATCGACAGTTACTACACTACTCATTAGTAATGGTGGTATTTTTAGTAGTAGTAGTAGCGGTAGCGTATAAATTTTACATTTTTGGTCAGTTGATCATCTCCCTTATCATTTTCTGAAAGTTCCAAATTAATATACTCAGTTATTTCTGAGTTACATTTTTTGTTACCTTTTGTCAATTTTTTTTAGTTACCTTTTGACAGCCTGTATTGATATAACTTGTCTTATTTAGTTCAACACTTCCCTCAAGCTTGTCTGAAAGGATCACCTGAATACTCTTTGTCTTTTTGGAAAGTAAAGGTTAAACATGCATGCCTTTCTCAACGAAATTTACTATAGGTAAACAATAAGCAAATTGCTTAATTAGGCCGTTGTTCTTGGGGTTGTGGGGGGGGGGGGGTCGAGGTCCTGAAGGCATAATTGTAGGATCTTTCAATCATGCTGACGAGATTACCCGTCTCAGAATTTTTACTAGATGTTTATTTTGTTACTATATATTTTGTTACTTATTTTGTTACTAGATGTTATTTTGTTTACTAGATGTTAAATGGCGGTCGTGGGAGGGGGATGGAGCTAATTGCTCTCAATTCACTTTTTACTCTTAAAAAAGCAATATAACGTTTAATTTGCAATGAAATGAGCTCTATCCAAAGTTTATACGATCACCAATTACATAATAACCTTATGAGCCTTTGGAGCATAACTTACAACCATTTCCTCATATATCCTGAGTGGCTATTTGAACACCTATAGCCTTTTCATCTGATCTTTAGACTATTTTGAACAATAGTTCCCCTCCTATCACTTTTGGTTCTTAAAAAGGACGCTAGAACTTCTGACTTCCGATTGAATTAGCCACATCTGAAGTTTCCCTAAAAACCTTAAATGTTAACAATGGGCAACTAATACAGCTTAAAGTCCTCACCCTGAGGGCCTTGGGAGAGGAGTTCCCCAAAGGTTTAATTCATGAACCTTTCGAATATGTTTAACAAAATCTGTATCTTAATATTTTAATGAGATGTGTTTGGGGGAATGACGAGTGAGAGGGTGGGGCTGGTTGCCCTCCAATCACTATTGACTATTAAAAAGGGTGCTAGAACTTTAAAATTCCATTTGAATAAGCCCTTTTTGGTGCTTTTTCGACATATGCTTCTATATGAAGTGCTCAGGTCAGAAAATCTATAATAATCATACATTTTGCCCACATTGCTCTTTACTTAGGCAGTTCTATTGCGCTTTCGATAACAAAATAAGAGGCTGTTTCAATCGAAGCCTTTTATTCCTATACGAAACAATTATTACTTCACATAAAATATCTTTTCCTTTCGCAATATTCGTGGTAACTATAATCAAAAGAAAAGAACACGTAAAATCCAACAAAATTCTTTAAGGGCCCAATGAAACGGAGATCGTCACCGTTGGTAGGGAATGTAAAGTAAAATGCCGCAATTTTTGTCTTACGTCCAGCCATTAAGGGGAATTGCGATTGTAAACAGTTAAACTGGATGAATTGGGAAAGTTAATACAAGACAAATGTTAGGAGAAACAATAAATGAAGTAACAATTTCAGTAGTAGGCTATAGAGCTCGCACCTTGAAGGAGCGAAACTTACTGTCACCCAAATAAAAAAAGGTATCTTATCTTATATTCCCTTTAAAAAAGTAATTGTAGAGACAATTCCTTCCAGGGACACTTACCTTTTTTTGTCTCATAAAATTTCCCCCCTCTGGCTTCAGTTTATTCCTTCTTTGTAAAATGTTTGAATATTGACCGAACAAGAAAATGCAAGATTTTGATTGCAAAATATGTTTGCTTTCTAGGCAATGTAAATAATTTTCTGACCGTAAATATTACCCTTCTGATGAAAATAAACGATACGCGTGTTTTCTCGTCATTATAATTTGAGATGCTATGAATTTGTGACAGTATTGCCCGCTATTGTGTGACAGAATGTTTATACTGACTGTGTGACAAAACTGGAAAGAGTTAAGTTGCTTCCCGATGAAAAACAGATTCTTCTGAAAATAAGAAAGCTGTTAATTTCACCAATACGTGACACATTAGTAAAGTTTCCATCAAAATTATACGTTGAAATTAATAGGTTTTCATCATATTACATTTTATTCAAAATGCAATAGAAAAGTTTCGGTCCATGGCAGCTTTGCTAGTTCAGGCTTGTAATGAGCCTTACTAGATGGTAGGATAGAACAGCAAGTGTGCTCTTTTTTAAATCGTAGAGGCGAGGAGTGTAGGGAAGCTTAAATAATCCTTCTTCGTTTATTAAGAGCATAAATTTTTACTCGGAATGCAAGTCTCTGCTCTTTCATATAAGCTTAGAAACGCTTCAGTTGTGGTTTCAGTATGTTTCAAGAGCGCCCACTTTGTAAGTTCTCTTTTGTTTACATTGAATCTGTTCTCAGCCTAGTTGAGCTGAAGGTAGGCTAAGGTAAACTGGTTATCATTTCCCTTTTTTAATATTTTTTTTTCTAGATTAGTGGCTTTCGTTGATTCTGGAAGGCAGTTGAGTTATGTAGATTTAATTTAAACCACCAGAAAAGTCCCAGTGCTTTAATAATTTCCTTGAAACATATTTTAAAGTACCTAGTCTTCTCCTTCCCCCTTCAAAGGGCATTGATATTTGGTGATTTTCTAACAATCTACTGCTCAAATAGCCTAAGAGACACTAAAAGTGTTTTAAGCATCATGACTTTGTCCAGTCCTGATTTACAAGGTTTTAAAATTTTAGAGAAAATTCTAGTTAAGGGTTATTTTTGCTGTCTTAGAAAGTAGTTGAGATAGGTAAATATTTTGTTTTTGTATTATGAAGTTAGATGGGTTTTTTCTATGTTTTCTTTCAATTATTTACAATGTTTTGCTTTGATACTAAATTCTTACCAATGCTTCTATAGCCCTGTTGATCTCCTTGGAAGATATTTTGAAGGACTTTAATCCACTTTTTTCTCTCATCAGAATTCATTGGCTTTTGGTGGCCTTTATCAAATTGTGTATAATAAAGTCAAAACCTTGCAAAATAAATGTCCAGCTCAAATAAGGCACTAGAAAAGTGGCTCTTCTGAAGAAAACTGCTAGAACTAAAAGTATTTAATTTTAGATTGCTAGTTTTATGGGCTTTTTATGGCTAAAATAATGTTTTTGACAATTCATCATTCCTCCCATGATGGTCCCATATATAGCCTGAAGGTATATTTTAATCAAACTAAAACAAGCAACACTAAAACAATAAGATTCTATCTTTATAATGCACTGTAACCTATTGTATATTTACAATAATTTAATTATCATTTTTTCTCTTTTTTTCTTCTTTGCATCTCTCACATATTTAACTTCTAGCTTTTATCCAACATTCAGCACTATCTCTCAGACTGGTTATTATGAGTCTACACAGACTCTACCAGTTTCACAAAAGATCTACTAGGACACTATTAATAAACTCACTGCAGCACACAAGCTGCCTAAGGGGAACACATAATTTTCCTCCTCTATCCAATCTATTCTCCTCTATCAATCTAAGTCTCCCTCCTTATACTCTTTTAAGAAGTTTTAATTTCTCTTAAATCTTTGCTTAAAACCTCTTTCCACTCTATTTGGGGACAAGCTGCTTTTTTTTCCCTAGATGGCTGGCTGACAAGGGTGATCTTTAGCAAACCTGTCTTCTTCCAAACACATCCTGGTGATCTTAATAATATTCTCATAATAGCTCTAGAAAGCAGGATTGAACCACATTTCTGTAAAGTTTATTTCTTTGAAATTTGGCCAGTCAGGTGGACATCCAAAACAATCTGTAAATAATACCCTAGAAAACATTTTACAAATTCCTTTCCATCTTTAAGAGTGCCAACACTTCAGAACCATACTTGAACACTGTCACTACTGTGGTCTTCATAATGCTAATCTTGGTTTTTCACTTGGCTATTCTACCCTAGGTCCACCCCTGGGCCTTGGTCATTCAACTTTTAACTTCTTCATGTGATCACTATTTACATGATCTTCTTATTACCCAGCATTATCTATTCACCTTCACTCATTCCCAGTCTTTGCAACTTAGTCATCTTACCACTAATTTTCAAACTTACCTTGTGCCATTATCTCTGGAAAACATCAGAAAATAATTTATTTTGCTAAAGTTTTTGTCTGTAATATTTAAATCTTCTGCATTATTTCAGTCTGAGAGAATTTTACTTTCTTATTAGGTTCCATGCTCTCCCATAGCTTTTACTGGGCCCCTTAGGTTAAATTCTGTCATATTAGTCAATTTAATGGGAATAGCCTTTTTAACTCCTCACTTAATAAAAAATTAGCTACTAACCTTTACCTACCTTAACTGAAGCAATATTTTTCTGGTTTGTGATTGCCTACCTTAACTGAAGCAATATTCTTCTGGTTTGTGATTGCTCATAATCTATAAAATAGAGTACTATGGGGTCAGGTGGCTCAGTTCCTTCTCAATTATTAATCTAAGAGCAAAAATTTGGGTGAAATGTCTAATTCGCTTCTTAAAACCAAATTGTTCTTCTCTTAAACACTTATCTACAGCATATCTAAGCTAAAGAAGTATCATCATGCTTAGAAATTTGCCTCCTATAGAAACCCAGCTGATTAATCTGTAATTACTACAAATCACTTTTTTCTCTTTTCATATATAGGTGTTTAATTAGAGTTTTCCTTTAATTGCTAGTTACTTTCATTGTTTCAAAAACTATGTTCCTAGTCTCTAGTAATTTGTTTCTTTATCACTTCAGTTATTTACCATCTGCTACTTTATAATTTATTTTAATAAAATAATTCCATCTGTCTTATAAATTGTCAAATTTTAGAGCCACAAGTTTAGTATTGAACTGATCTTGGAAAGTTTCTATCAAACTCTCATCCTGGAGTCTACCTATGTCTTAACTTCTAGGAAAGTAGTTACCCTTCCTAATCTCCTATAAGCCTGATGTCTACTGCTTCTAAGGTTTTAGAGAAAATTTTCAACAACTCACTTCTCAAGCACCATGTTTCCAACAGCATTATCTTGGACAAACTTGGACAATATGGTTTTCTTCCTGGGAGGTCAGTCAAAATCAACCTACTCAAAACTTACAGGCTAATTACTCTGCTTCTTGACAGAGGGATTTCCTGTTGACCTAATTCTACTAGACACTGCCAAAGCTTTTAATGAAGGTCCTCATAGTTGCTGGCGCTCCAAACTTACAGCTGTGGGCATCAACAAAGAGCTAGCTGACTGGCTAATGGATTTCCTTGGTTGCAGAATTCAAAAGGTTTGGCTCTTCACCACAGATGGAGGTTTATTCAACACCATGTCAAGTCCTGAGCAGCATCCCTCAAGGAACTTGGATCAACCTTATTCCTCATCTACATCAATGACCTGGTAGCTGAAACAAAAAACCACCTGACTCTTTATGCTGATGACTCAGAGCTATTTGTTACTATAGACAGCAGGAGCCTATAAGCCAATCTTAACCAAATTCAAGCATGGACAGATAAGTGGCCTCTTTCCTTCAATATCTCAATGTGCTTCATTCTTCATTTTGGCCATGATAATCTACAGCACCAGCACACTATGTACAACATCAAAGTACCATTGACAGTCTTGCTTCCTACTTGTAGTAGTGGTAGGGACCTAGGAGTCTTGTTGAATGACAGTTTAAAATTCCACAAGCACACTGCCTAAGCAGTTTTGAAAGCAAGTACAAATTTAGGACACCTGGAAAAAAATTGTCAGGAGTCAATCCTCCACAGTTTTTCTGAAACTATACAAAGCTCTGGTCAGGCCAATTCTGGATTTTGGAATATGTCTTGCTGTTCCTTTCTACAAGAGCAACATCCAGGTTATTAAACATCTCATGAGAAGAAATATTTCAGAAGAGATACATCACCTGGTAAAAAAAAAAAGAATATCAAAAATGAAAATGGCTCTTTTTTGTTTTGTAGTTGCTCTTTTTTAGAGTTTTGGTTCCTGTTGGGCCAAGTTACTTACAGTTCATTACCACAAACTGCTTGATCAGTCTTCAAACACAGATATCAGGTAGCAGAGTAAGAAATAAAGGTCAAGAGTTTAAAAAAACTTAAATGATAAAGAACTTCACAGGAAAACCATCCATAAAAAATAACCAAATTTTTACTTTTAACTATAATATACCATTTTTTCTGAATCATGTATTTGGGTTGCTTCCATATTAATCAACTAATCCCTGAATTTGAATATAATCTATAGCTTAATTTTGTCTTATTGAGAGGGACAGAGGGGAGGGACTGCAGTTTTAAAAGTAAGAATATTATATTTAAGAACAGTTTTAAATGGAAAATCCAATCCTACCATATTTTATTTTTCAGGATCAGCCTTCATAGAGGGTCAATAATTGCTCAACCACTAAAGGTTGAGGAGATAGGCCTAGGTATTTAAAGAAATTTTCATTGCCCTAATTTGAGCAGAATTCCTATTCCAAAAATTCCATTCACTTACCTAACATCTTTGCTAGACAAAAAGATCTTAGACTGCAGTTGAACCACTCAATCAAGCATGGACGCCCACAAAAAAATATTGCAGGGGGTGGGCACCAGATTAGCAATGGTAAGGAGAGGAGGTGGAGGGGAATACATTTGAAGATAAAGGGTTATATGCAAATAAAATTATCAAGGAAAATAGAAAAGTGCTTAAATTTTACATACCAAATAAGGCAATTTTTAATTTTACAATTTTTCAAATGGTGAAGATTCCTGTCAGATTGATCAACTTATTAATTGATACTTACATATTATACCACCAAGTTAGCTTAATCCTATTGAAAACTAACAAAACATGATAAAAATATAATACTTTAGAAACAAAGTTGGACTATATATTTGCAAAATGGGGGGGGGGGGGTAACCTGACATAAACTAACCCAACCCACCCTCTCACTGTGCACATATTTAGCCCAAAAATTCCAATGTATTCTTACACCCACCACTTATTTTCCACTTAGCGTCAATTGTTTCTTAATCCAGACAGATAAAACTGGTTTTTGCCTGAATTTTACACATGGTAAACTTGAGTGTATACAAGTACCCTTTAATCTATCATACATCCAATTGTTATGTATTTAAGATTAATATATAATGCCCAAAATCTAGAGTAATGGAAAGTAAGACTCAACTAAATTAAAGAAAATAAGAGACAAAGGTATTGTCTTAAAGGGTTTGTTTATTTTCTGTGTAAAACAACAGTTATGTTTTAAAAAAGCATGAAAAAAGATCTTGATTGAAGTAATGATTTGTTGAACTAATATAAATTATATTTAATTTATAGCTCAATAAAGAAAATATCTCCAAATTTATTTTGCATAGATCAAAATTTATTCTCTGCATAGGTACCATGTTTTCCCTTTTTCATTTTAGAATGTTTTTTCAATCTAAACTCTCTTATATTTTCAGTCCTTTGAAAATTAAACAGGATAGCAAATGAAAACAAAATTTAATTGTACTATTTGTATTTTAAGTTTGTTTTGTATATAGCCTCTGGCTATATATGGAATCATCAGGGTGGGGTTAGGGTTGATTGTGCCAATTGCAAATTATGGTCAAATGTCAATTGTGCACTAACATTATAAAGAATATTTTGTTAAAAGAGGAGCATAAAAAGGAATTTAATTGTACTATTTGTATTTTAAATTTGTTTTGTATATAGCCTCTGGCTATGTATGGAATCATCAGGGCAGGTTAGGGTCATTTGTGCCAATTGCAACTTCGCCCATGAAAGAGAGCATGAAATTAGTAATCAGAAGCTGCCTCTCTTTCTGTTTTAGCATGTCTAATTCTGGAGAGCACTTCTATTCTGCAATTTTACCACCTAATCCCAATTTATTTTTTCCTCAGTAGTAGTAGTTGTGATGACACTAGTAATATCTGTTCTAATATTTTGGTGTAATGGTAATAGTAGTAGTAGCAGTTGTAGTATGCACTTATTGCTTTTTGGTCAATTGAGCATCCTGCTCATCATGCTGTGAAAGTTTCAAGTGAATACCCTAATCCATTCCTGAGATATTGTGGACACCTCCTTTTGACAACCTGCATGTACGCAGTATGTTTTAATTTAGTTCAAAATTCCCTTATATTTCTTTAAATTTTAACCTTAAATCCATTAACCTTAGTAATAGTAGTAGTAGCAGTAGAATCAGTTGTAGTAGTAGTATGTACTACTAATACTAATCACTAATAGTGATTAGTTCAACACTCCCCTAAATACACCATGTAAATTTCAACTTCATACTCTTATGTTGTCAAAGATATTACTAATATGCCATTATGTCAACCTGTGTGAAAATGGTGGTAGTAGTAGTGGCGTGTATACATAGCCTTTTGGTCAATTAACCCCCCTCCCCCATCATGCCCTGAAAGTTCCAGCTTAATACTCATAGTTGATCCATACATAGGTCTTTTTTGATAATTGGTATGCATATAGTGGGTTTTGATTTAGTTCAACAGTCCCCTCAACATTCTTTGAAAGCCTCACCTTAATGTCCTTAGCATTTTTGTAGACTTGGGATCAAACATATTCCCCTTTCCTTATATCAAATACTATGTGCAAATGGGCATACTTTATAGCTTACAGACTTCTTCCCATGGGTTATGGGAGTTATATCATCCACAAAGGCATAGCTATTGGACCTTTGTACTGTGATCAGGTTTGATATGCGGTCGGAAAGGGGCATTGGAGGGAGACTGGCTGCTCTCCAGTCACTTTTAATCTTACAAAGGACAGTAGGAACTACAATATCCAATCAAATGATCCCCTTCTAAGTTTCTACAACTAGTCCTTCCATACAAAGTGCCTTGGAGAAAACAATAGAGCCTACATTGCTCTTTACTTAGGGAGTATTATTAGGCTGCCTATAAATAAAAGGTTAAATTAAGAAAATTCACCAAAGTCAGAGAGGTAGCCTTGTACCAAAGGACAGAACTGTGTATGAAATACAAGCCAGTGATCAACTAATGCATATATTCATTGGGAAAGTGGAGTTAAACTCCAATTGCAAAATCTTTGTATGATTAGAAATTTTTAGTGCTTATGATGTTGCAGTTCCCTGAAAGTACCAGAGAAAAAAAATTAGGCACATCAGTACTTCAAGAAATTTGTGAAGCACTTTGCCTTCACTTGTTAGAATAGAAAGGCTATAAATAGTGTGCATTGCTATTCCTGAATAAGTTCTACATTTAAGTGAATTTTTTTTTTTAACTACACTTTTTCAAAATTCTTGTTTTACTTTTTCACTTACTGAGTGAACTGAAATAGGGAGATGTTCAAGAGGTAGATTTTAATGATTTATTTAAGGATTTTCGGCTGTGCAGATGGTAAACATGAGCACAAACTAATCCATTTTCAGGTGTAACAGCCCACCTGGTGCTGTATCTGCAAAGAGCTCCTCTTTTGAGAGAGCTATCAAGATTGTATATTTGAACAGTAAAGTTAATACTCTTTAGGAAAACTTCCTTTTTCATTTTTTTCAGTACCTTTTAATTTATACATTTCGCTCCTTCTAGGATTATTTGTAAAGAGCTTTCAGTTTTTCTCTTTAAGAATCAAAGTGTTGGAGTTTAATTTAGATGTTGGAGAGGATGCAATTTTTCTTGAAGGTTTTGATTTAAATGTTTTTTCTGTACTTAGTCTTGCTATTAAAATTTTGAATCGAATGTGTAGAGGAGTATTAGGGTCTACTGATGTGAATTAAAAATTATGGTAATTTTTAGTTTTTTACAGAGATCAAGTCAACTTTCATCCTGTAGAACACTTGATCCACATATATTTATTTTCTATCTTATTTTATAAAACTATTTACACTTTGCAATTGTTTGTTTGCTTCTATAAATAAATGTGAAAGTTATTCATTCAAAATACTCCTGTTTTGTTGTTGAAAAAAGAAAAGAACAAAAAAACGAATTAGTGGAACCGCATTTATTTCACTAATTTTTTTATGTCTCACTTGAGGTTCTCATGGCCCTTTAGGTCTCAATTGAACTGTCCTCATGGCGTGTAATTTTAAAGTAGTTCAGCGTAAAAGGGTTTTTTTCATATGTAAATTATATTGCTCTCGTTAAGGCTTCCTTGGCGACCTACTCTAAAAGTTTCATGCTGATTAGAGTGATGGTAGTCCTAATAAGCTGTAAATTTTCAAGTAGATCACTAAGGCTTTACTCTGTCCAGAATAAGCTTCAACAATTCCTGTAATGGACAGGAATGCATGTGTCTGAAAACACCTTCACTAAATTTATATTAAAACAGTTGGAACAACTGTAGGGGTCTGATATAGAATAGCAACAAGTTGAATTTCAAACTACTCAATTTTTATCTTGTTGAACAGTAGTTATATGGCTAGTTGAAGTACCAAAAAAGAGAGGGGATGCAAATTCCGTGACTGGTATTCTGCAGAATGTAAGTTGTGTCAAAATGGACTTGTCAAGGAGGTGGCTTCTGCATATCAAGATGACTCCTGACTTCCTGGAGTATGAAGATTTCAGGTTACTCAGGTATCCAGCCCACATGAGGTCTGATGAGGAATGAAGTTCAAGAAGGTATACAGAATGCACTCATGTTATTCTCTCTCCTTAAAGATGTATTCTGGATGATGATCTCTCCCATTGCGCAGCTCAGGAATTAGACCTCTGACGCATCTACTCGTGCCCCAATATGTACCAAATTAGTCCAGATCTCCTAATGGGGCTTGCTGAAATATTGTTTATTAACGATGGAGAACCTTTTTGTCGTGTTAGCTGCAAATCCGTAATGGTTTTTCTCTTTACTTTGCCATCCACTGGGTTGTTCATGAACATCAAGAAAAGAGTTGGTCCAAAAATATTTACTTTGGGTACCTCTTATACCACTAGACTTTCTTTCGAAATAAAGCTATCAAGGACAACGTGTAATGAAAATTAACGAGTAAATCGGAAATCATCTCAAATAGCCTATCAGCAATTCCATAAGCATGCAGTTTACAAAAAAGGCTGTTCTGACATGCATAATCGTAGTAGTATGCTGGCATGCAGTCAAAGCGCACAGGCATCCTATCATTCTGGGCACACCCATATCCCATCATTCTGAGCACATACATATCCCAATATGCTATTGGAGGCATCAGGTCTGTAAAGGATCTGGTATTACGTAATCATTTCCGGTTGATAAGGAAACTTCTGGAACTATTATTGTCTGGGTCTTGTTAGTCAAGCATGTTATTCAATAATTGAATTGAGTTTGAAGTGACATGATGTCTAATAAAAGAAGTTTTCATATGGATTTTAATATGCAATTGGTACAGATATTTTTGTACTATAGTGGTATTGAGCTGATTATTGATTACTGATTATCGATTATGACTACAACCAGCCAGGTATCATTATTGTAATGTAATGGCCCTGAGTACATCAGTTTTCCATTACCGGGATTGCGCATGAGTTTGGGTCCCCACATTCCCAGCCAAGACCCAATGCCCCCCACCAGGGCCCCGGGTCCCCTGTCTATGGCCCCATTACCACCCTATTTTTTTTAACTTTGAAATTTTTTCAACTTTTTTCAGCACAATTTTTTTTTGGACAGAATTTTTTGACGCTTAAAATTTTTTATGACTTCGAATTATTTTGGAACATAGGAACATTTTTACCTTCTAAACAATTTTCCATTGATTTTGTGAAATTTTTGTTTTTTTTGGGCCAATGAATTATGTTGGGTTACTGAAAATTTTTGTCATGTTTCCAATAATTTAAAGAATGATACTTTGATTGGTATTGCGTAATTATTCATGTGGTCAGTGAAACAAATAATACGTCCCGTGACTGCCCTCACATATCGTCATTTGAAACACAAATACCATGACAGCCCATTCTCCGATGTACTAGTGGAGTTGCTAACACCTTAATGGCATCATTATAAGAATATGCATCCTGGTTTCTGAGAATTTCAAGAATTATTGGTTATCCGGTGTTGTGTAATCATTCATGTTATCAGTGAAACAATACAATACATCCTGAGATAATCCTCACATCTGGTCTTTGGATATAACATCTGAGTCAACAACATTTTTTAGCTTCTAAGCAGTTTTCCATTGATTTTATGAAATTATGAAAGTCCACAAAGAATTCTAAGTCCAAAAGCCCCCCCGCTCTCAAAAAAATATGTTCCAAAATAATTTTAAGTCCCAAGAAAATTCTACATCCCAAGAAATTCAATGTTCATAAAAATTTCTGGAAAACAAATTGTGGAGGGGGCATTGAGTCCTTGCTGGGAATGTGGGGACCAAAACTCATGCAAAAGCCCAGTAATGGAAAACCAATGTGCTCAGGCCGTCACATTACAATAATGATACCCTGCTGGTTGTAGTCATAATCAATTATCAGTAATCAATAGAAAACTGTTTAAAAGGAAAAAATGTTGTTGAGTCAGTTGTTATCTCAAAAAGGGCAGACGTAAAGGCTGTGACAGGATGGACTGTATTTGTCACTGACAACTACCAGATAACGCATCATTCTTGAAATTATAGGAAACATACCTAGAAATTCTCGAAAACGAGGATACATATTCTTGGAATGATGTCAAAAGGGTGTTTGCAACTCCAATAATACATCGGAGGATTGGCTACAACAGTACCTTTGTCTCAAAAGACCATACTTGGCAAAGGAGACTCAGATAATAATGGTTCCTGAAAGTTCTTTATCAACTGGAAAATATTGCGTATTACCTGATGATCGACAGACCTAATTCCATCAATTGCACATTGGGATATGTGTGTGCTTGCAATGATGGGATATGTGTGTGCTCCAAGTGATGGGATAACTGATGATCAGCAGACCTAATTTCACCAATTCCACATTGGGATATGTGTGTGCTCAGAATGATGGGATATGTGTGTGCTCCAAATAATGGGATATGTTTATGCTCCAAATGATGGGATACCTGTGCGCTCAGGCTGCATACTAGCATACTACTAATTGGAGACTTTTGTAATGTCAAAAAGAAAAGGCAAATGTCAAGCCCCTGAAACAAAATCTCAGCCCACTCTTGGTGCTGCAATATTAGACAGTGGAACATAGACTGTTTTCTTCAAATATGATGATGTTGTGGGTCAGACAATAACTGCTGCAACTCAGGGTGCTCATTGGGTCTTTTTATGGAAATCCAACAAACTTTTTATGCAGGCAAAGCTTCTTTAATCATTCTCAGCCACTACTTTGCAGAGACATTTTTAATTTGGGTTAAAGTGTAAAGAAGCTTTCATACTACATATGTCTTTTTCAATGCTGGCTGGTTAAGTTATGATTAGTTATAACTTTCTACACTTGAAATAAGTGATTTCATCATTGCCTAACGTAAAATAAAGCCATCAAAGTCATAGGTCAAGTGCATTACAATCTTCATAATCTGCTAACAGTTACCAACTCAGATCAGCAACAAGCCACCTGAGGCCAAAACAGATGCGCGTACTCCTCCTCCATCCTGATCCATTAAAGGCCTCCCACTTTGCACCCTCCCAAGAAATTATCAGTTCTCTTAAACCTTTTTTCTAAAATCCTCCCACTCTCTTCGGGGACGACACATTTCTGTTTGACCCTTGATGATTTGCCAACAAGGATGATCTTTCGAAGTCTTTCATCCTTCATCCTCAGAAATATATATATATATATATATATATATATATATATATATATATATATATATATATATATATATATATATATATATATATATATATATATATATATATATATATATATGTTTTTATATATCTATATATATAAAAATAAGTTGTCTGTCTGTGTGTCTTCCTGTCAGGTGACGTCATGTTTCTGTGTCGACTGACGTCATGAAGTTAGTTGTCGTCATTTTTGCTATGACGGTGACGTCATTAAAGATATTTAAGACATGCGTTCACGTAGAAATCTATTAATGTTTAACTTTAAAATGACTGATGAACTTACAATGGCAACAGCCGAGGAAGATGCTCAAAGAGTCTATGCCAAAAAACTTGCTGATAGAGAAAGTCAGAAAAGAAAGCGAGCCGAGGAATAAAAAGAACAGCAAGGAAACAGGCTTGAGGCTGATAGAGAAAGAAAGAACAGAAAGCGTGCCGAGGAACTACCAGAGCAACGCGAAAGCAGACTTGCTGCTAAAAGAGAAAGTGAAAAAAGAAGGCGTGCCGAGGAACTACCAGAGCACCATGAAACCATGAAACCAGACTTGCTGCTAAAAGAGAAAGTGAAAAAAGAAGGCGTGCCGAGGAATCACAAGAACAACAAGAAATCAGGCTTGCTGCTGATAGAGAAAGTAAGAAAAGAAAGCGTGCCGAGGAATCAGAGCAACCTGAAAGTTATCGCCTGGCATTCAGGTACAGCCCAGTCGATGATTATAGCTTGAGAAGATGTGTTCAAATCGGGACAATGTCTAAAATTTGTCCCTATTGCAAGGCCTTGAAATTCAATGGTGAAACAATGGGAATGTGTTGCGCCTCAGGAAAAGTTAAACTTCCTCTATTGGCTGCACCACCAGAGCCATTGAAGACTTTCCTTACTGGAACTACGTCGGAATCTAAGCGTTTTTTGTCACAAATCAGAAAATACAACTCATGTTCCCAAATGACGTCGTTTGGAGCCCAAATCGAAAGTCCAGATCAATTTATGTCTACTTTCAAAGTAAAAGGGCAAATTTATCATAGAGCAGGGTCCCTTCTACCATTCTCAGGCGAGAATCATAAATTTTTACAATTGTACTTCATCAGTGATAGAAATTCTGAATTGAATGCACGTTGCGAAATTTCTCCCAACGTTGAAAGGACAATCGTTTCCCAATTGCAACATCTTTTCCACGAAAATAATAATTTAGTGCGTCTGTTCAAAACAGCCATCGATTTGATGCCTACTGATACGCATAAAATTGTTATTTCCGCTGACAAAACGCCTCCTGGCCAACATGTGCGTAGATACAATGCTCCAACTATCGACGGAGTGGCAATCGTTATGGTCGGTGATCAGTTTTTACCTCGAGATATTATTCTTCATAAGCGAAACGCTCAGTTGTTAAGAATTGCTGAAACTCATCGATGCTACGATGCCCTACAATATCCTATCATTTTTTGGGATGGAGCCGACGGCTATCACTTTAATATTGAATTGATGAATCCAGCCACTAACAAAGAAATGAATAAGAAATGCAGTGCAATGCATTATTATTCCTAAAGACTAATGATTCGGCAGGATGAAGAAAATTATATTTTAAAATGCCGTGAATTGTTTCACCAATTCGTCGTTGATATGTCTGCTAAAATTGAATCAGAACGTTTGCTATATATCCGCCTGAATCAGACCAAGCTCTGCTCTGAACAATACATTCATTTGCGAGATGCAGTTATAAATGACGGTAATACCACAAACGTTGGAAGATTAACAATTTTACCTTCGTCATATGCTGGCAGTCCCCGTCATATGCATGAATATGCTCAAGATGCTATTGCGTATGTTCGTCTCTATGGTCGTCCAGATTTATTTATTACATTTACATGTAATCAATCTTGGGACGAGATACTGCAGCTTTTACTTCAAGGACAATTGGCGGTTCATAGACATGACATTACGGCCCGTGTCTTCCGGCAAAAGTTGAAATCACTGATAAACTACATAGTAAAACTTGAAGTGTTTGGGTCAGTGCGATGCTGGATGTACTCAGTGGAATGGCAAAAACGAGGTTTGCCACACGCACATATACTAATCTGGCTACATAAAAAAATTACTTCGAACGAAATTGATGATATGATTTCCGCTGAAATACCTGATGAAAATGTCGATAAGGGGTTACATGATATTATTGTAAAAAATATGATAAATGGACCTTGCGGTGCACTGAACGAAAATTCACCATGCATGGCCAAAGGAAGGTGCACAAAGCAATGTCCTCGACTTTTAGTATCCAACACAATTACTGGCAATGATGGTTACCCACAATATAGAAGAAGATCTACTGAAGATGGCGGTAAAACAGCAATAATAAAGAAGCGTAACGGTACCACCATCGAAGTAGATAACCAGTGGGTTGTTCCATATTCTCCATTTCAAAAACATTTAATGCACACATAAACGTTGAATACTGTAACTCCGTAAAGGCAATCAAATACATATGTAAATACGTCAACAAAGGCAGTGACATGGCAGTTTTTGGCTTGCAGCCCGAAATCAAAGATATCGACGAAATCGTACAATATCAGGCTGGAAGATACATAAGCAGTAATGAAGCTGTTTGGCGAATTCTTTCATTTCTGATACATGAACGTAGTCCAGCTGTTGTTCACTTAGCGGCACATTTACAGAATGGTTAACGTGTTTATTTCTCGGAAACCAACGTGCAACAAAGAGCCCTGAATCCACCGGATACAAAGTTAACCGCTTTCTTTTCGCTTTGCAAAAATGATTCTTTTGCAAAAAATCTGCTGTATACTGAAGTGCCTTCGTATTACACGTGGAATACTAAAAATAAAGTATTTGAACGTCGAAAAAAGGGTAAGTCAGTCGACGGCCAACCTACCATCTTCAAAGATACCACGATAGGAAGAGCCTACACCGTTCACCCCAATCAACATGAATGCTTCTTTCTACGCCTGCTTTTGGTGAATGTACCCGGTCCGACATCCTTTGAGTATTTGAGAACTGTAAACGGTACTATACATGACACTTACCGTAGTGCATGCCAAGCTCTGAATTTATTGGAGAATGGCCAACACTGGGATAACTGCATCAATGACGTGTGCGAAACGTCAACACCAAGTCAAATTCGTGCATTGTTTAGCATCATTTTAACAACTTGCTCTCCATCAGCTCCTACAGAGCTATGGGAAAAATATACGTCAAAAATGTCCGAAGATATACTCCATCGAAAACAGTTAGAGACGTCAGATATGACTTTTGATTTTACATCAGAAATTTATAACTACACTTTAGTTATTATAGAAGATTTGTGCGTACGTATGGCAAACAAACCTCTTCAGGATTTGGGAATGCCTTCACCTAACCGTATCGCTACTGTTTCGACATGTGTAGAATTGGATCGTGAACAAAGTTACAGTACGAGTGATCTATTGTCGTATGTACAAAATAACATTTCCAAGTTAACGTCGGAACAAAAAGACATTTATGATACGATAATGCATTGTGTCGATAACAACATTGGAGAAATTTTCTTTTTGGATGCGCCACGAGGTACTGGTAAAACGTTTGTGATAAAACTGATTCTGGCATCAATTCGATCAAAAAATGATGTAGCGTTGGCAATTGCGTCGTCCGGAATAGCCGCAACATTGCTGCCTGGTGAAAGAACTGCTCATTTCGCTTTGAAATTGCCTCTGAATTTGCATTCTACAGAAACTCCCACGTGCAATATTTTCAAATCATCTGGGATGGGTAAAGTATTGCAGCAATGCAAACTTATTATTTGGGATGAGTGCACAATGGCACACAAAAAATCGCTCGAGGCTCTGCATTAATGCTTGAAAGATTTGCGAGGGAGGTCGAAACCCTTTGGCAGAACATTAATATTGCTTGCGGGAGATTTCAGGCAAACATTATCTATAATACCTAGATCAACTCCTGCAGACGAAATGAATGCTTGCCTGAAAACTTCTAATTTATGGGCACACGTAAAAACATTAAAATTAACTACAAATATGCGTGTCCGATTGCAAAACGATGACTCTGGTCAAACATTTTCAGATCAATTGCTGGCAATTGGAAACGGAAAGCTCCCAGTAGACTCAATTTCAGGACGTATACAACTACCTGCTGATTTCTTTAATTTAGTGACGTCCAAAAATAAATTGATTGAAAAAGTATTTCCGAATATTCTAAAAAAAAATTTAAAATAATAAATGGCTAAGTGAAAGAGCGATTCTCGCACCCAAAAATATAGACGTCCACGAAATCAACAATATTGTTTTGACCAAGATTCGAGACCAGTCAGTCCTTTACAAGTCAGTCGACACAGTTTTGGAACCAAATGAAGCGGTTAATTATCCATCTGAATTTTTAAATTCCGTGGATCTTTCAGGGTTTCCACCACACGTGCTACAACTAAAAATAGGCGTACCAATAATACTTTTAAGAAATATCAACCCACCAAAGCTTTGCAATGGCACGCGACTTGCCGTAAAAAAAAACAATGGAAAACCTAATAGAGGCCACAATCTTGACAGGGCCTTTTGAGGGTGAGGCTGTTCTTATTCCTCGCATTCCCATGATTCCAACGGATCTGTCTTTTCAATTTAAAAGATTGCAATTCCCAATTCGATTAGCATTTGCAATCACCATTAACAAAGCTCAAGGTCAATCATTAGAAAAATGTGGTATAGATCTTAATACTGATTGTTTTTCGCATGGACAATTGTACGTTGCATGTTCGAGGGTCGGTAAACCTGACAATCTATTTATATGCAGCGACAATTGGACAGCGAAGAATGTTGTATATTCGCAAGTTTTACGCAGTTAATTTGTATTGTATCTATCTATCTATCTATCTATATAAAAACGAGTTGTGTGTATGCATGTTTGTTTGTTTGTAAAAAGAGCGTTTGCATATGACGTCATTATTAGTACATACGGCTTTGTATATGCACAGACAATGGGAAAGCCAAGAATGTTGTATATTCGCAATTTTTACGTAGTTTGAAACACCTATATAAATCTATGTATATTCACAGATGGGACACAGGGACACAACTACAATGGCGCGTAACTAATATGGTGCTTAACGACGTACGCGCGCGGGGGGGCTTGGGGTGGCGCGAAGCGCCCCACCAACTAGGTGTTAGGGTGGCGCGAAGCGCCACCCCAACAGCTAGTCTATATATATAAAAATAAGTTGTCTGTCTGTCTGTGTGTCAGGTGACGTCATGTTTCTGTGTCGACTGACGTCATGAAGTTAGTTGTCGTCATTTTTGCTATGACGGTGACGTCATTAACGGTATTTAAGACATTTGTTCACGGAAAAATGTTTAATTGTAAAATGACTGAAGAACCTACAATGGCAACAGCCGAGGAAGCTGCTCAAAGAGTTTATGCCAAAAAACTTGCTGCTGATAGAGAAAGTAAGAAAAGAAAGCGTTCCGAGGAATCACAAGAACAGCAAGAAAACAGGCTTGCAGCTGATAGAGAAAGTAAGAAAAGAAAGCGTGCCGGGGAATCACAAGAACAGCAAGAAAACCGGCTTGCGGCTAAAGAACACAAAACCGTGCAGTTAGATGAAAATCCACCTGGACAGCGAGAGTCAAAACATATCAAAACTGAAAATGATAGCGATGATGATTGGGTTTGGGATTTTGACTTGGATAAGGTCATCAATGCCTACCAGATTTAAGTTAGAAAAAAACAAAGGTTCGTCGATATGTAATTCATAGTGACGCTGAAAAATAAAGAAGAAAAAGAAAACTGAAAAAAGAAAAAAGGTAAAAAACTAAAAAAAAACTAAAAAGAAAAAACACTCAAAGAGAAATTACAGACCGGGACACAAATGACGACCGAGACAGAGGGAATATCAGTGACGACCGGGAACCTCAAAGAGAAATTACAGACTGGGACACCCGGACACAAATCACGACCGGGACACAGGGAATATAAATGACGACCGGGACACAGGGACACAACTACAACGGGGACGCCGGGGGCACAGGCGGGATATATAAATGACGACCGGGACACAGGGATTGTTCGAATAGAAATTACAGACCGGGACACCGGGACACAAATGACGACCGGGACACAGGGAATATAAATGACGACCGGGACACTCAAAGAGAAATTACAAACTGGGACACCGGGACACAAATGACGACCGGGGCACGGAATATAAATGACGACCGGGACACATGGACACATCATTAGAATAATGAGGTATAGATCTGAATACGGATTGTTTTTCCCATGGACAATTATATGTTGCATGTTCAAGAGTCAGTAAACCTGACAATCTATTTATATGCACAGACAATGGGACAGCGAAGAATGTTGTATATTCGCATGTTTTACGTAGTTAAAAACATATATTTATATCTATCTCTATTCACAGGTGGGACACAGGGACACAACTACAATGGCGCGTAACTAATATGGCGCGTAACGACTTATGCGCGCGGGGGGGCTTGGGGGGGGGGGGGGGGGCGCGAAGCGCCCCACCAACTAGGTGTTGGGGTGGCGCGAAGCGCGGGACAGCGAATAATGTTGTATATTCGCATGTTTTACGTAGTTAAAAACATATATTTATATCTATCTCTATTCACAGGTGGGACACAGGGACACAACTACAATGGCGCGTAACGACTTACGCGCGCGGGGGGGCTTGGGGGGGCGCGAAGAGCCACCCCAACAGCTAGTATATATATAAATAAGTAAGTTGTCTGTGTGTCTGTGTGTCGAGTGACGTCATGTTTGTGTGTTTCATAGTCATCTCAACCTTTCTTTCTTTAGAGCCCTAGAAAGTGGGATGGAATCCTCGTTTTGTACAGTTTACTGTTGGATTATGTGGTCAGTCAGTCGTTTAACCAAAACAATCTGTAGAATTTTTTTTGTAAAACATCTAGCCAATCCTCCGTCTTTCGGAGTGCCCGCGCTCCAGAACCATACTTGACCATTGCCATCACTGTAGCTTCCAATATTCTAATCTTGTTTGGCGGGCTTATCTTCCTACTCTTTCAAACTTTTTCCAGATGTGAAAATACACCATTGGCCTTGGGCATTCTACTTTTAGTATATTCACTACATCCACCGTCTTTACTAATTATACTAATTCAGTAAGCGAAGCTATCCACTTGAACCATTTTCTCTTTACGCAATATCCGCTCTTCACCTTCAATTACTAATAGTCTTGGCGAGTTAGTCTTGTAAATATTAATTGTAAACCTATGCATGCACCCTGAACTCTCAAAACCTCTAAAAATTCATTCATTTTCCTAACGTCTTCACCCAAGATGCTTAAATCATCACCATCATCTAAGTCTAGGAGAGCTTCACTTTCCCAATTAATTCCCTGTTCTCTGACTGCCTTGGCTGTGTTCCTTACGACAAATTCCATCAAAATCGTCTGCATAATGGTGGATATGACGCAACCATACTTAACTCCATATTCAATACGAGACCAGCTACTTACCTCATTTCCTACCTTAACTGCAGCAATATTATTCTAGTAAATAGCACTGACCTCTTTAATATATTTATCTTATATAATATACAGGGATGGAACCTTTGCTAAAGCTCCTCTGTCAGCTGAATCAAAAGCTTTTCCATATATAAAAGAAGAATAAAGGGTTTGATGACTCCATTATCTAAGAGTGAAAATTTGGTTGATGCATTCTCTCCCCTTTTTATAACCACACTCTTCTTCTCTTAAAGCTTTATCTACAACCAGCCATGTCTAAAATAATCATATTGAGTAATTAAGTAACTTTACAACCTGTCCAAGTCTAAAATAAGGATCATCTTTCTTTCAGAGGGGTGTAATCAAAGTTTTCTTAACATTACTAGGTACTTTCCCGTTTTCAAAAATCGTATTCATTATCTTCAGTAATTTATCTCGGAATTCAGAACCATCACTCATTTACCATCCTATCAGCCTCTTGTGTCTTATCATGCTTTAATCTGATCAGATCGAGTTGATCTGTGAGGGCCAATCTAAGAGTTGAATTTGACAATGGGTCTTATCATGTTTTAAAAGATTAGATCGAGATGACTTGTGAGGGCCAATCTAAGAGTGGAATTCGAGAAACTGGTCTATCAAAATGTTTTAGTTTTTCAATCAGGCCCTCTAACCCTGTCTTACTGCCCTGTAAGTCACAGACCTAATTAAGATGACACGAATTTTTGGATTATTTTGAGCATCACAAAAGGAAAGAATAAAAATTACTTAAAATTCAATTTTCTGCAAAAGGGGTTAACCTGGCCGAGAATCTTATGATTGTCTTGTTAGGACCGATTAGAGAAATGAAATAAAAGTCCCCGTTGACTTTGTATTCCGCGTCATTTGGTTTGGAATGATAAAATTATTCCTTTGACCCAATAGCTCAAGCTCATGGATATGAGTTTCAGGTGGTCATAAAAACTTTTTGGTCCTATCTCAGACAGACGAAAATGTTCTCCATCCTTATTTTTTCTGAAAAAAATTCTTGTGTTTTGTTTTGATCTTTTTTTATTAAAGATACGGGTATTTTTCAAAATCTGGGAGTGGGATGGAATTTCTGCTCCTTTAAATAATATACTAAAGATGTATTTTTTTAAATATACGGATGAGTTATCTTCCGCCTCCTCATACTGGCACCCCTGTCAGGCGTTGTCTCAGTGTATTTTTTTCTCTTTGAATGGTCGTAGAAGTAGCTTATTTGATTAATTCTAAAGTTATTGGCCAAATTATGGCTCAGCGAAACGAGTGAAGTCGAGATGCAAGTCGTAATTTTATTGCAAGTTTGTTTTTGTCGGAGTTCATGCTACAGTTCCTTGATGATGTTCAATCTGCAAGACTGTTTCGGCTCTAGAACTTTGGGGTAGTGAAGAAAGGATGGGTTCTTGTCCATAAGTATGTAAAGATCCCCCTCAAAATGTATGTCTGTCCTGCTGATTGCTTCTCTTGAATTCCATTGGTCGCTTCTCTTTTTCCCTAACATAATATTTCGAGTCTGTTTGCCCTCCCGAGATGTTTTCAGTATATTTCAATCTACTCCCTTAGTATTTCCTGCGATATTAAAGGAAACCTCGAATAGATTCTAGTCCAAAAATAGCCCGTTATGGCAAAAACTTCAAACAAATTATAGGCCAAATCATAAAATGTTTCTTTTCTGTACCCTCTCCCCAAGTCAAGATTTTAGATTCTTCCCCCTTTAAACACTCCCTGGAAGTTACAGCTTAATCCACCAAGCTTTTCTGATGATATCTCAGATATTCTATTCTGATGACATAGCGCCTTTTCAATTACATGTCAACTCAATCATCAATAGATAATAAGTCCTTTGTAGGATTGAAGTACGAAATGATCGATCGGAAAAATATATTTTCAGTCCTATGCCGCTTTCCCAAGTTAAAAGCATAAGACCACTTGACCCATAACAGTCCTCTTAAGTTCGACCTTGATATTTTAAACCATTCAAGAGATATTATAGATACGCTGCTTTGATAAATTATCGCCACATAGTGTCTTTTGATTCATTTTGCTACTTTGGCACTAAAAAAATAGTATTCTACCAAAAAAGAATGGTTGGATGGGTTGGAGACAGCAATTTCAGCCTTTGCCTCCCCCCATCCCATACAGAAACTACTTGAAAGTTTGAGCTGCATCCCATTAGTCACTCCCGAGGAACTACTGTTGTTTTTTTTTCTATGCTTATAGTTTCTTTAGATACACATCTGCCCTGTTCAAAATTAAGGATTTCCATTATTAAGAAATCAATTCAGTCATTCAATTAAGGAATCAATTAACATTCAAATTTAAGGAATCCATTCAAAGTTAAATCTGATTGTATTTGGTTCGTTTCGTCCTTCTTTTCTTTTCTTAAGACAAAAGAGTAGGAATCTTTTAAATGAATAACTTTTATGTTCACTAATTTAAACAAACAAACAGCTGCAGTAAAGTGTAAAGTAGAAATACTATTTTTATAAAATAAGATAGAGGATTAACATATCGAGGACATTTTCAGGATTGAAGTTTGGTTTGGATTACCCCTATAACGACTAAAATCTACGTAGGTTCTAAATTCATATTAGTAATTTCACCCCAAAACACGTAGAAAACCATTAACAGAACAACCATTAACAGAAAAATAATTTCCATCAAAAGCTTCTATGAAAATAAAAATTATGTGCGGCATTTAAATACAATCCAATACGTTTGACTCATACGCGGAAAAACTGAAAACCTTTAACAAGTACTCCTAATAGGAACCAAGCAAAAAAATATGTCAATTAGTAGCGGACAAAACTAATCGAAAAATATGTTAACAAAATCCAAGAAAAATGACAAGTTATATTAACGTTCCTGTCCATTAGGTAAAGAATTATGACGTTCAAATTAAAATTAAAATTATAACATACAAATTGTAAGTAAAAAATTAAATGTAAACTTATGAGAATGTCGAAAAAAAATCTAAAAACCCTTAAAATGGCTTCGGGTCGAAATGACCCGAACTATTAGTTTGCGGAAGACAACTGTTCGCAGAATCGTTAGGTTTTTTTAAGACGGTGGAAATAAGAGATAAAGTTTTTACCAGTCATAGACATAAAGAACAAACAAATCGACGAAATTGTCAGTTCTCAATTTAAATTTTGAAGAACCAATTTATTGGAAAATTCCAGATTATGTCGAAGAAGTTGCACTGCAGTTTCATCTTTTTTTCCTTTTTTGTTATCCTGCGAATTTACTCTAATGCAGAAACAGTATTCTAACCCCTTTCGTTTTTTTTTTTTGACCTCAGTGTTTAATATTTTCGGATCATATTAAATAGAGAAATTTAAAGATCCTAAACAGAAGCATTATTCTATGGCTCTCGGATTGCTGACATTTTCTTTTACAGCTCATTTCTGGTTTGTATTTTATTTTCAGTTTAGCAGTGGGAGTGAGATAGGGCAATAATACCCCATTTTTCTCCAACTTTAACAGTTTTCTCGTAGCTAAAGAAAAACGTAGAGATTATCCTTTAATCCCTTTAGGACACTAAAAATTTGGCCTTTTGCAAGAAAATCAAATCTCAAGAAAAGTAACATTGATAACAAGATATGCATTAAAAGAATTGATATTATTATGATTTTAAATATATGGAATTACTCACAGTTCAAAGCTACACACAAAAAGTGGTTAAACAGGTAGTACCCCCAATAAAACAATACTAAATATGAAAAAAAACTTGTTTTCAAAATTGATCAAAAGTTATGAATTTTTTTTTATAATTCATTGCATATAATGATAATGAAAAGGAATTACTGTTTATTACCGGACTCATCTAAATCCAACAGCCAAACCCGTACTGTTCTGCATTTTCAAATTCATCCAGCTTATGCTCAAGACTTTCAACCTTTAAGGTCTCTAGTTTGAATAAGTAGATAAATTTCTACTTACTAATCTTCTAAATCTTCTGCCATCTTTTGACGCAAAATGACAGTGATGCAACAAAGTGGAACCAAATCGTTTTCGGGTGGAAAATCGATTATAATAGTTGACAGACTACCGTATATAGTAGGCTACTACAGGTTAGGTACTTTCTAATTTCTAATTTTGCTTTCAGGTTAGGTAGTTATGCCACACGGTTGTGCAGTCGCCCTAAAGAGTCTGCTAGTACGTACAGAATAAATAGTTAACATAGACATTTGTATTGCAGCTTCATTTAATTAAATTAATTCAGCTGATGCTTCTGATACTATTATGCACAGAGCTGCATAATTGCTCATCAGCCATTATTGAGGAGGGCTCTTGGATATTTGTGTAGGTGGCGGAGTGTCTTTTAACCCTAAAAAAATGTGTTTTGTTTGTAAAATTTGCACTTCTTTGTGTTTTCTAGGCATGTGATACACGATAAAAGATCCTGTGAGTGTCCCAAAGGTTGGAGGGGGATGAGAGTAGAACTCAATATCTAATAATGCTTAATGTCCGGGAGTATATTTGGACTTCGCCTATAATATGAGCACTACAGGGTTATAGTCTAACTTTTATTGCAAGAAAATCTACCTGTGTACCATAAAAGTTTGCCTTAGAATGCTTAATGTCACAAGAGGTGTATTTATGAGAAGTATCTGGAGTGCCACGTGGATTTTTTTGCGGGGGGGGGGGGCAAATGCCAGTATGATATTTGTTACCAAGACTTAAACGGGAATCTCATTCTCTTATTTTTGTTTCATAGTTTAAGGACTCCTTGTGGTCCGGGGTGTATTGTCCCACTAACCCTGTTTGCAGTTGTCCTTGACAGCATTCCCACTATTAAGATGTATTCGTAAATAATCTGTTCACTGTCTATTAAAAGGCTTCATCCCTATCTTGAACTGGTTTAATTAAGATGTATTCGAATAACACGCCTTGAAAGCCTTGGAAATGATGCCTTTACATTTGAGTTTTGGCATTTTAGATCCCTCCTTCTTTCCTAATGAATATTTGGATGATGGTATTTTTTAGGGATAATTATCATCCTTGATTCATAGTTTAGAGAAAGAAAACGATAAAAAATAGGGTTTTTAAAGGCCAAATGAAAATATTAAAGAAGACACAGCAAGCGAATATTTCGAGAGAACAACCGCCTCTCTTCTTCAGCGCAAACAAAGTAATATGATCAAGGAAAAAACAAAACCAAAAAACTTTCTCTCTTTACAGTGAAAGGATTACAGTTGAAAGGATTATTTGGTTTACAATTTGATTTAAGAAATTATCTTTGATTCACAGTTATTCGAATATTAAACTTGAATGTACAAACTGTGATTTGGGAGGAGAGAGCAGCAACCTTTCACATTTAAAAGTTGCTTTTATAAAACGGCTCGTAGGAACAAACAGTTAGTAAAGATTGGTCCGTGTTAAAAAGAAGTCGAATATATAAAAAACTAAAGCTTGACTGTAATGTGTGCGCAAAAGAAAATTTTGTTCAGTCTTGTTCTAAGTGTGGAAAATATATTAATTCTAAAGTCATTCGCCATTTTACTACTTACTCGCTTGTTCTTGTTTCACGCTGCAATCCCTTGGTCAAAGGTGATGTTCGAAATCTGGAGATGTGTTGACTTCGCTTTAGAAGAGCTATTCGCAGTTGATGGCTCGAAAATAGACAACCAGTTTCGGTCCCAGCATCTGTCGTATTATCTGAACCTGCTAAACACTTTCTCCGCAACGGCAACTTGAGACATTTCAGACATTGTTTCGATTTTGCGTCGTCCCGGTGTCATAGTACGTGGCCGAACCACTGGAGGTGCCTGCATTTGATGGTATATACTATGGGAGGCTGTTTGTCAGTTTTACTGCTTATGACACCGTAGCTGACTCTCGTCGATCGCTTGACCTTCACGAATTTTTGTTTAAAGAAATCAAAGTTCCAGGCATCTGAGGCATTTAAGGGCCGGTCTTGATGTCGTACAATAGTGCCGACACGACCATTGCATCAAATGTTCGCAATTTGGTCTATTATGTAACTTGGATCTTGTTGCATAGGCTTTCCTCAAATAAAGAAAAACAGGACAGGCCGAAGAGAAAAGAGCTTGGATTTCCTCTTCAGGTCTACCACAGGGATCCATCGTAGAATCTTAGTATTCAAAGAGTTTAATTTTCGAAGGAAGGTCTATCGAGCTAAAGTGCACAGCATGAGGATGAGGGGGCGAAAACTCCCTACTTATTGTGGAGACAGTACTATAGTTCATTTGGGAAAATTACACTTTATTTGGAAATGTAAATATACTAAAGGCTGTTTTAGTGTGGTACTGTTTGCAACTGGTAAATTTTGATTTAAAGATTTAGGTAAGAGATTAGGTAAATTTTGTTTTAAAGATTTAGGTAAGAGGGAGTGGTTGACCTCGCAATTAAGATAATTAAGCGTATATTATTAAAAGAGACCGGAATTTAAGAAGAAAAAACAGTCGTTCTCAAATGAATGTAAAAACGATAACAAATTTAAAACAAACCTCTCCTCAGCCCCCCGTCCCCTGCCGGGAGCTAACCCCTCCTTGATCTATCGCCCTTTTTACTATAGTTTTAATTTTGTGTTATTTCCTTTAAGAATGACTGCTCAAATACAAAGGCTGTTAAGTCGGAAAAAATAATATTTTTAAAGCACTGTAAAATTTTAGCTTAAAGAGTAGGGGCCTGAGAAGGGGACCGTCCTTCTTCTATGCTAATTTTTTTTTCGTTTAAATTTTAATGTCACTTCTTCCTTTCATCAGAAAAAATAGTATTTTTACTCAATAAAACAATCTATTTCGAGCACTTATTTTTAGGTTTCTCAGATAGTGAAATTACAAGCTTAGATTCTGGTTCAGCTCATTGTAGCTCATTTTTTTTTTTTATATGTGTATGCCATTATTTACTATCAATCGTGAACACTAATAACATGGAAATTAATTCAGTGTCCTGTGTTACTGTAAAGCCTTAAATAAGTCAAAAAATATTTATGCAAATTTTTTTTTTAATATGTTGTGCTTATGCCGTAGAAATCATTGCTGGATGTAAAATAGATCAATTTTTTCTCCCCCAGGAATCTGGCAGTTGTGTTTCAAGAAGCCACCTAATATCAAAGAGAAATTCCTGTGCAGTACCTATACTTGCTGCAAAACCTGAAGAATTTGATACCCATGGAAGAATTAACGATACCGGACCTTATAATGAAAATCTTCATAACCTGAAAGTTGAGGTTTCAAAATTAATTCATGATAATGTTAGTTTCGGAAAACTTAACCCTCTAATCAACCGAACTGAACTTGAAGATGTTTTAAAGATTTTGACTGTATATGACGAAATGTTCTCGAATCTTTCTGATGGCGACATGGACCATATTTTGAGGATTCATTACGATAAAGTCGATGTTTTAGAAAAGTCTATTTTATGGTCATCTGTAGACAAAAATAAGACACCAAAAGAAGATCATGGCCCTCCAGATGGATTGCCCTCCAAGGAGCAACTGCAATTTATTCAAGATTCCTTAGCAATACAGGTAAATTTCCTCGTTTGTCAAAAATGCTAAGCTTTTTTTCTGTGCTAAATTTTATATATTCCTTCATGCTGGGTACAATTAACCAACCTATCAGATCCGCTATTCTAGGCTTGCCAAACAATGAAAAACCAGAAGAATAAACTCTAACCACCTAAGGTGTTCAAAAATTTTGCTCCTAGCCAAGTGTGTATCCAGTATTTTGTTGGGGGGGGGGGTATTTCCTCGTCTTTTTATACAATTTTTTTAATACATAACGGATTTGTTAATATGCATTTTTGTAGGGATTTTACGAGCCCGTCAAAAACTTCAGGAAAAAAAATGGTGTCTACTTCTATTTTGTTGCGTCTCGGTGACGGTGTTAAAATGAATGATATTTTATTTTTTTGTTTGTTTAATCTAGTGACAGTAAATGGATGAATTGATTATGCCAACGCTTGTTTTACCGAGGTTTTTTTTTTACCGCCCAATATTTCCGTGGCAATATTATTCTATGCACCTCTAAGAAACGCACGGTAAAACAAACGCTGTGAAAAAAAAAAAAAAAAAAAAAAAAAAGTGTGTTTCGGGCCTAAGAGTGGGACACGTGGATCGAAGATGGGTATAACTATAGCCCTTTGCAAGACCAAAATTATCAAGTATTTTATGAAATAAAATTAATACATTTTTGTTACAAGTTTAACCACGTCATGAACTTCTAATTACGAGAAACCCTGTCAAACTTAGTTTTATTAGGTTAAACATTAAAAAACGAAGATCATTTTTTCACTGTTTCTATATGTTTACATTTTGTGTCATATCTTGACACAGTTATATATCATTTCCAAGCCTCTGTTGAGTAGATTTTTATATAAAACAGGGTTATATAACTTGAAAAAATCTCATTTTGATTTCTGCATTATAGAGGCCACTATATAGGTAGTACCTCGATCATCATTATAAGTATCAGAGGGTCGGGTTTGGCTCGACGAAAAGAAATACATTTTTCGGGGAAAATAAAGAATCCCAAGATATATGACGAAACAGCTTATCTTATGTACAAAAATCAGAATTCTCCTAATGATTGCTTGCTCTCCTCTTTTGCTGGTTTGCCTGTAAAAAAAGATTGACTTCTTAATTGTTAGTTAGGCACACACGAAGGAAAAGTTCAGTCTTGTAGCCTCACAGAGATATTAAGATTTCTGCAGTTCCCCCTACAATATCTACTGCATATCGTGCCTCTTGGTTATTCTGGATGTTCTTCTTTGTATCAGAACAAGTTCAAAACTTGGTAAAGACATATAGTAACCGTTGGAGGTAAACTCACTAAAAAAAAACGTACTACCTGTGAACTGAATAAGTAAGTCCCCTCAATTTCGTTGACGGATTGAGGACATAGAGTTTTTTTTTAACTAAGCCAGAGATGGCAATAGGAGAGGAGCCAATCAATCGCTGCGTACAAATTCGATTACTTATCAGCACATTACTATTTCACAAAGAAGCTACATTCTTTATCTATTATGACATATTTTTTTTTTTCAAAAATAATTTAAACTTGGAAAAATAGGTAAATCTTCCTTTTCTTTCAGCAAGTTTAGATCACTCTAAAAAACAGACTATGTAATGTCATAACGGTAGCAATTTTGAAATTTATCCTTTTTAGACTAAAAACATCATGACAAACATGCGCAATAATAATATAACATCCTCTGTAAGTATATATATGATTTCTTAAATGCTAAACTGATTGAGTTGCTAAAAAAAAAAAATCTTTTTTCAAATTTTCCATCAATCGTCTATAGATCAGTTTTTCAAAAGTAAAAGAATCACTAGAAGTTGAGGTATCAAACATACTTGTTGTCATCTTTGTTGTCGCCTCCTTTATACGGAGGATAAACCAACCGAGTTGTCGAGCTATTAGGGAACACTCAAACTTCAAAGCATTGATTAGAAAACTACGACAAATGACTATATGTAATTGTGTAATTTGCACTATTTGAAATATGGTGATGGCTTGTTCAGCTGCCAAATTTTTATAGACTTTAGAAAGTATCCTCAAGTTTACACGATTTAAGTGACGAACACAGGTGGCTCTATCGCTTGCGTCAGAAAGAGTATTCTGGTATATACCATCCATAACCACAAACGTCGATATTTTTATCCCCGTTTCTGAAAAGTTGGTACACAAGTTAGTAGCCGCATCGCTGGCTGACTCTCATTCCTAATTACTTGGAATTGTTGGGTTTCCAAGTTTTGTCCAGGCTTCCTTCATAAGTTTTGTTTAATATTCCATTGGTAATTTTAAATGACCAAAATGCCTTTCCATGGCGATAAATAAACAGTTCGAAAAGGGATAAATCCTTTTATTAGACAGTGAAGAAAAAACAATCAAGTATACTGGATATTTTAACCACATGTACTGTGTTCTTCTTCAGCAGAAATACTTCGATGACGTCATCAATATTGCTGCAGATGATGATCACTGTACGTGTGATTGAAATCTCCAGTATTTTTTTTTTTTTTTTATTGTTTTATCACTGTACAATAAAAGGATTTATCCTTATTCTAACTGTTTATTTATCTTAAATAATCCATTTATGTTTTTGTCAAAATAATATTTAGCTTTCTACTAAAATTTTTATTTACCGAAAATTATACAAAAATTTACCGGCCAAACTATACCCCTTGGTTTGCGTATCTCAAAATGGAATATACGATTCTACTCCTTTTTTCAGCTTCCAAGGTTATTCAAGGCGCCCTTAGACTACAGGATCTATCATAAGAATATTTTATTTATTAACAATATTCGTGGTACTAAGACCAGGTAGGTCAATTTGATTTTCCAACAACTTAAGTCTACTAGCACTGTTAGTCTATCAGTTTTAATGCTTATTTTTTCAATTATTTTAGTTTTTATACGGACTATTTTTTAGACACTTATTAATTATAAAATCTGTCCATAAAATAAAGCTTATTTATTATAATAAATTGAAAAAAGTGCTACTTCTTTCTTTCAGTTAAAAAAATATTTTTAAAGATTTAATTTCTGATGGTTTTCAGATCATTCCTATGCATAACCAATAATGTAGTGTGGGCTACGGGCCCCACGAGCCCCAATTTCTTGTTGTTAAATTGTATATATCAATAATTTGAAATTGATATCTATTTTTTTCACTTTAGGAAAAAATTTAAATGCTGGACTATAATTATAATTTCGACAAAATTTGAATTTTGTAGAAAAAAAACTGTCTATTGCCGTAATTGTTACTATCAAACAGTTCGTGGTAACGAACTGTAGACACGGCTCAATAGAAACCGAAACTGTAAAAAACAGAATTTTGATACCAATAGTTACATCGAAAGAATCAAATTTCAATGCTGATTCTAAATATAGAAGTTTCATCAAGTTTAGTCTTACTCATCAAAAGTTACGAGCCTGAGAAAGTTTTCCTTATTTTAGAAAATAGGGAGAAACACCCCTTAAAAGTTATAGATTCTTAACGAAAATCACACAATCAGATTCAGTGTATCAGAGAATCCTACAGTAGAAGTTTCAAGCTCCTATTTACAAAAGCGTGGAATTTTTTTTTTTGCCAGAAGACAGATCACGGATGCGTGTTTATTTTTTGTTTTTGTTTGTTTTTTCACAGTGGTGATCGTATTGACCTATTAGTCCTAGAATGTCGCGAGAGGGCTCATTCTAGCGGAAATTAAAAGTTTTAGTGCTCTTTTTAGATGACAAAAAAATCGGAGGGCACTTAGGCCCCCTCCCACGCTCAGTTTTTCCCAAAGTCACCGGATCAAGATAGCCATTCTATTCAGCATAGTCAAAAAACCTAAAAACTATATCTTTGGACACGACTTACTCCCCCACAGTCCCCGTGGGAGGGGTTGCAAGTTAAAAACTTTGACCAGTGTTTACAGAGTAATGGTTATTGGGAAGTGTACAAACACTTTGAGGAGGATTTTTTGTTGAGGGGAGGGGGTTAAGGGGGGAACTTTCCATGGGGGAAGAGAGTTTCCATGAAGGGGGCATAGGATCTTTTTAGCAATTTTTCAAAGAGCAATGAAAAAATGAATATGAAAAAGTTTCTTCAACTGAAAGTAAGGAGCAGCATTAAAACTTAAAACGAATAGAAATTATTACGCATATGAGGGGTTTACCTCCTCTAAATACCTCACTCTTTTCGCTAAAGTAATTTATTAATTTCAACTATTTATTCTGTGGCCTTTGTGATTCAGGGGTCATTCTTAAGGAATTGGGACAAGATCTAAGCTTTAGTGTAATTAGAGAGGTATTGAAGAGAACCCCCTCACATGCGTAATAAAAACATACGGTTTTAGAAGTTCTTTACGTAAGTTAATTCGGAAGTTGCGTATATTTTTACTAATATAAGCGTTCGTAAAATTTTTAGTTCTAGTTGCATTTATAAGTAAGCAAAAAATTGGAGGGTAACTAGGCCTACTCCCCCGTTTCTTTTTTCCCCAAAATGTGAGGACTCCCAAAATGTCGGACGTCTATATACCTAGTTAGAATGTACGATCAGATCCTGAAATGGCTTGAAAAGCAAAGCTGTTTTGTCGACCTAGCAGCCATCGACTTTTGCAAAGCTTTTGATCTCCTATCACACTTAGTGGCATGCCAAAACCTAAAACGAATGGGTGCTAAACGCCAAACGCTAGCCATTGTGCTCGATTTTCTGTCTGAAAGGCATCAAAAAGTATTTGCTTTACACGAAGAGGACTGTGACTCAGAGTGGAGTAAAATAACCTGTGGTGCCCCGCAAGGGCCGAAACTAGCAGGAATAACGTTTCTTGCCAATATCAACTACTTGATGGTAGAACATACCGACAAATACAAATTTGTCGACGATTTGTCGCTCTTATTCCCCTATCTTCTTCATGGCAATGTCTCCAACAAACAATTCCCCGAAATCACTTTCGATCTACTAAGTTCACAGTGCTCTGAAATGAAAATGACTATTAACTCTGTTAAGTCAAAAATGCTTAGACTGAACCCGCTAAAGAGAGACTTTGCCCCCCCCCCTGAAGTTCCTTTCCCTGTTGTGAGTGAGGTGAAAATACTAGTCATTTTCTCACATGACTGCACCTTTACTACCCATATTAATAGTGTGACCCGTAAAGCAAACGTATCTCTGCAAACCCTTTCAAAAATGCGTCGCTTCGGCTGCAACGCCCACAGTCTTCTACGAGCATACCTGTGCTACGTATGCCCCATACTTGAATACGCCTGTCCCGTCGGGGGCCCGTCAGTATCAAGAACCACCTGTCTAATGCAGGAACTGAAGTCAGTCCAAAAACGGGCAACCAGGATCATCCTGAGTAACAGAGACATTTCCTACCACGATGCCCTTGCAACCCTTGAACTCCAAAGTTTGGAACTCCGTTTGGGCGAGCTTATCCTGAGGTTTGGCAAAATGCTGCTGTCTAACCCTGCTCACCGTGGTATTTTACCACCAGAAGCCTTGACAGTCAGCCGTACGAGACAGAAGCTAAAACTTGTGCCTGAGCGTGCTCGGACAAACCGCTACCAGAACTATTTTGTCCCTTTTTTTACGTCAATATATAATAGTGCATAATAACATGTTTTGTGTTTCAACATCGAATTAGCCATTTGAGCTTCGATTGTTGTTTAAACAAACCTTTCTCTCTCTCTCACTCTCTCTCTCTCTCTCACTCTCTCACTCTCTCTCTCTCTCTCTCTCTCTCTCTCTCTCTCTCTCTCTCTCTCTCTCTCTCTCTCTCTCTCTCTCTCTCTCTCTCTCTCTCTCTCTCTCTCTCATTCTCAAAATCGTCCGATCAAAACTATGAGAAAGCCATTTAGCCAAAGAAATAAAATAATATTTTAAAATTTCGTTTTAAATTATTCATGTGCGGAGACCCAAAATCAAAACATGCATTAATTCAAGAACGTTCAGAAATTAAACAAAAAAACAAGCTTTTTTACTGCAAGTAAGGAGCAATATCAAAACTTAAAACGAACAGAAATTATTCCGTATATGAAAGGGGTTGTCCCCTCCTCAACGCCTCGCTCTTTACGCTAAAGCTTGACTCTTTCTCACAACTCTACGTTTTAAAACAATAAAAAACTTTAGCGTAAAGAGTGAGTTGTCGAGGGGGGACAAGCCCTTTCTTATACGGAATAATTTCTTGTCGTTTTAAGTTTTAATGTCGCTCCTTACTTTCAGTTAAAAAAACTTTTTTATTATGTAATTCTTCACATGGACGAAAATTTCTGTATGTTGTTGCTACCATCGAGATCTCTTTAGTAGCGTTCTCTGATTTTTAAACACATCACATACATATAATTAAAATATTGAAGGTTTGTACATAAATAGATCAAAGAGCAAAGTTCCTGGTAGTACTCCTGGTAGTACTTGCAAGTCACCCGCCTCCAGAAATTTCCTGGACAGGCTCTCGATGATCCGCCTCATCTTGTCCGTTTCTGTGCGTTTAAACTTCAAATATAATATTGCATGCTACAGAGAAAAACATTGTAACAATGATAGTAATGCACCAACATCCCGTTGCACTTATAATTAAGGCATAGACTAGAACTTTTCCAGGATTCAAGTGGAATAAGGTATTAATATATGAACAATGAAATACTTCTAAATTAACATCTTCTGTAGTCAGCTACTACTTTTGGTGTTATAGAAGTAGCTGGCTAATTGTATATGTGAGTAGTAATTGTATATTTGCTAGTTAGTTGTTATAGTTTTATGTTTGTTTTTTATTTAGATTATTGTTAGTTATAGATTCGAGTTTTGTTTTTTACGCTGGAGACGCCTTGCTTTCTATGGGTGAAATATTCGTTTGATTGTTTCCCTTCTTTTTCTTCATGCTGGCCATAGACCCACTAATCGTTTCAAGGTTTATTCCTTTAGTTTACTGTTTTTATCCCTACTTCTTTATCCTAAAATTATATACAATTTTTATAATTTATATATAATTTATAATAATTTATAACCCAACTTCAACTCTGAATTTTTTCTTTCATCTCTGGTGGCTTAACTATCATCCTCGAGGTCTGTTCCTGTCGAAAAACTTAGTGAAAGAAAAGGCTGACATAAATGAAATTATTTCCAATTAATCTATATATATAAAAATAAGTTGTCTGTCTGTGGATGTGTCAGGTGACGTCACCTGAAAAAACTGGATCAGGTGACGTCAAAACTGAAAAAACTAAAAAAAAGGCAAAAACTACAAAAAAAACTAAAAACTAATAAAAAAAATAAAAAAGCTAAAAAACTAAAAAAACTAAAAAAAGGCAAAAACTACAAAAAAAAACTAAAAACTAATAAAAAAGCTAAAAAACTAAAAAAACTAAAAAAAGGCAAAAACTACAAAAAACTAAAAACTAATAAAAAAAATAAAAAAGCTAAAAAACTAAAAAAAGGTAAAAAACTAAAAAAAGGTAAAAAACTAAAAAAACTAAAAACTAAAAAAAAAATAAAAAAAAAGGAAAAAACTGAAAAATAAGCTAAAATAAAGGTAAAAACCAATAAAAAACTAAAAAAAAAACTGAAAAAACTAAAAAAAGGCAAAAACTACAAAAAAAAACTAAAAACTAATAAAAAAAGTAAAAAAGCTAAAAAACTAAAAAAACTAAAAAAAACTAAAAAAAGGTAAAAAACTAAAAAAAATAAAAAATAAAAAAAAACTAAAAAAAAGGAAAAAACTGAAAAATAAGCTAAAATAAAGGTAAAAACCAATAAAAAACTAAAAAGAAAAAAAGGAAAAAACTAAAAAAAATTTTCATCTAAAAAACTAAAAAAAACTAAAAAAGGTAAAAACTAAAAGAACTAAAAAAGAAAAAAATAAATGACGAAACTCAAAGAGAAAGCGACCAGGACAAAAGGAATGTTCGATTAGCAATCAACAAAGCACCGGGACACAGGGAGTATAAATGACGACCAGGACATAAGTAAAAAAAAAAACTATCTATATATATAAAAATAAGTTGTCTGTGGATCTGTGGATCGTGGATCAGGTGGCGTCACCTGAAAAAACTGGATCAGGTGACGTCAAAACTGAAAAAACTAAAAAAAGGCAAAAACTACAAAAAAAACTAAAAACTAATAAAAAAAATAAAAAAGCTAAAAAACTAAAAAAACTAAAAAAAGGCAAAAACTACAAAAAAAACTAAAAACTAATAAAAAAGCTAAAAAACTAAAAAAACTAAAAAAAAGGCAAAAACTACAAAAAAAACTTAAAACTAATAAAAAAAATAAAAAAGCTAAAAAACTAAAAAAACTAAAAAAAGGTAAAAAACTAAAAAAACTAAAAACTAAAAAAAACTAAAAAAAAGGAAAAAACTGAAAAATAAGCTAAAATAAAGGTAAAAACCAATAAAAAACTAAAAAAAAAACTGAAAAAACTAAAAAAAGGCAAAAACTACAAAAAAACTAAAAACTAATAAAAAAAGTAAAAAAGCTAAAAAACTAAATGACGACACTCAAAGAGAAAGCGACCAGGACAAAAGGAATGTTCGATTAGCAATCAACAAAGCACCGGGACACAGGGAGTATAAATGACGACCAGGACATAAGTAAAAAAAAAAATTAACAAAACTAAAAAGAAGGTAAAAACTACAAAAAAACTAAAAAGAAAAAAAAACTAAAAACTAATAAAAAAACTAAAAAATCTAAAAATCTAAATAAACTAAAAAAGAAAAAAAAAGGAAAAAAATAAAGGAGAAAAACAAAACTAAAAAACGAATGTATATACAGACCGGTACACCGGGATACAAATGACGACCGGGACACAGGGAATATAAATGACGACCGGGACACAGGGACACAACTACAACGGGGACACCGGGGGAAACAGGGGGATATAAATGACGACCGGGACAAAAAAACTAAAAAGAAAAAAAAACTAAAAACTAATAAAAAAACTAAAAAATCTAAAAATCTAAATAAGCTAAAAAAGAAAAAAAAAGGAAAAAAATAAAGGAGAAAAACAAAACTAAAAAACGAATGTATATACAGACCGGGACACCGGGATACAAATGACGACCGGGACACAGGGAATATAAATGACGACCGGGACACAGGGACACAACTACAACGGGGACACCGGGGGAAACAGGGGGATGTAAATGACGACCGGGACACCGGGACAGGGAATGGTCGATTAGCAATCACCATCAACAAAGCTCAAGGGCAATCATTAGAATCATGAGGTATAGATCTGAATACAGATTATTTTCCCATGGACCATTATATGTTGCATGTTCAAGAGTCGGTAAACCTGACAATCTATTTATATGCAAAGACAATGGGACAGCAAAGAATGTTGTATATTCGCAAGTTTTACGTAGTTAAAACCATATATATATATATATATATATATATATATATATATATATATATATATATATATATATATATATATATATATATATATATATATATATATATATATATATATATATATATATATATATATATATATATATATCTATATTCACAGGTGGGACATAGGGACACAACTACAATGGCGCGTAACTATTATGGCGCGTAACGACTTACGCGCGCGGGGGGGCTTGGGGGGGGGCGCGAAGCGCCCCCACCAACTAGGTGTTGGGGTGGCGCGAAGCGCCACCCCAACAGCTAGTTAGATATAATAATAAGACTTTAGGATTTAACCAGTACTTGACGTGTAACCATCTCTCCGCCTCCCCCCTCAGACGTCTGTTCTCGTGTTTCTTATTAGGAAGATCTAATTAAGCTCAAATTGTGAAAATTGAATAAACATTCGTTTTAGATTTCTTATCTATTTTTCAGTGGTATTGTTCCGTATGTAAGGCAAGTTGCTTTCCTGAGGATTATGGGACATGTGAAATTTTCTTACGTTAAGTTTGAGATCTTGAAAATTACGAATCACCCAGAAGAAGGTACGGTAAAAGTTCGATGGCGTATTAGTGGAGTTTCTGGACTACGATCTCTTCTCTTCTTTTGGAACATCAAACTCTGGAATTACAAAAAGTCTAAAGAACAGATGACGGACTCGTAAGACTAATCTTTGTTCCTGTGAATTTAAACCTTTCCTTTATGTATTCTTTTTTGATCTGCCTTTTTTTTCGACAACATTTTTGCCTTTTGATTTGATTTGCCTTTTTGATTTGCCAACTTTTTTGATTTGCCTTTTTTTTGTTCTGTTTAAACTGTTCTGCCACAAATTGGAAAGAAAATATGTGTAATACAGATGCGTTCAATTTTTAAATGGCTTAAAATTTGTAATTTTTTTTTAAATTACCAACTTTAAGCCATTTAAAAATAGCATTATTTGAAATTCAGCCTGATATTGTTTATAAAAAAATTAAACGATCGGGCAAAGGGATAAGAGGTCACGTCACTGCAATGCTTTTTTTTTACTAACTCAAAAGGCAATGTTGCAGTATTTTCTATTTTTAAATATTTTGTGGGTGTTTTTCTTTCCAGATTTTTGTTTCATGGCGTTCTATTAATGATTTCCAATTTCTAATTAGCCCATTCTTTATTTAATTCATTTTGTTTTATTTCTTGGCTAACTATATCAAATGTAATGGTAATCTAATTTTGCGCATAAGGCTAAAATCATTAGAATTCGCAAGAACTGTGTAAATATACATAGAAGCAGTATTAGCTTTAAAAACGTTTATGATTATTAATAAGTTGACTAAGAAAGTGTGAAATGTTTGTTATTATGACATTTCGCATTTTATAAGGTGCGAAGGAATTAGCCATACTAGGCGAGTGGTTAGCACGCTAAAATTGAAAACCTTTATCCCCGAGGACATGGTTTCGACTCCTGGTGTCACTGGTTATTTGGTTTGGCACGGGAGTGTGTGGCGTGACTATCTCAGTCGGAGTTGGTCCAGCTCTAACTGGGTACCTGAAATAATCTGGGGAAGGTAAACAGGATGGGTGTGCAAAAGTATAGGATGGCTGGCCCAAACCCCCCATTACACTTCCTGGATGAAGAGCCATGAAACGGAGATCAGCACAACCGGTAGGGCCTGTAAGATCCAATGTCAGTTTTTTTTTTTTTTTTTTTTTTTTTTTTTTTTTTTTTTTTTTTTTTTTTTTTTTTTTTTTTTTTTTTTTTTTTTTTTTTTTTTTTTTTTTTATTACTACATGTTAATTGGGGAGTGATTATCGTATTTGTGTAACTTTTTGTTCGATGAATTACAGATAGAAGGTTTTAAAAGGTTATATTTTGTTTTAGAAGAAGAAAAAGCTTATTAAATACAATACAAAATGGAAATACAATACACTTATTCCCCCTCGAAAGGCTCCATGGCCAGGGATACAAGGGGGATACAATTTTCTTTCATTTTCAGCGGCTGACTGTTGTCACATTACAAGAGCTAATATATATTTGGGCCTAGTGGGGTAATTATTTATGTTATAGTGTCATTATCATTATGGTATTTATTGTATCTATGAATTGACCCTTTCATTCAAAAAGAAATCACTGAATAGTTGTATAATTAAATCAAAAATTAATTTTTCTACGAAAAGTAAAAAATGGCAAATTTTTGCAAATTGACTAAATTGTAAAAGTATTAATTATCCTCGTTTGAAAAATATTAAAAAAATCCCATTTTTTTTTTATTAAAAAACTATTAAAAAGCTCATAAAAATATTGTAAAAAATTAATACAATAATACAGTTGCAAAAGTAATTAAATCCCGTCCTTGGAACCCCCCCCTAAAGGCAAGAGTGCCTTTTGCATTTTATAGAAAATTTTAAATTGAAAATTTTACCTTCTTGATATATTTGTCTAAATACATATTTGAAAGGACTGGATTCAAAGATAAGTAAAAGTGATGATAATCAGTTTTAAACGGGTAAATTCCAATGAAATTGAATTGGTTAAACCAAAGGGATTGTCAAATAAAACATAGTTATAATCAAAAATACAAATTTTTGGAGCCAGTACGTTTTTTGGGCCTTTTTCAATTTCATGATAAAAAAAAGGAATAAATTTGCTTTTTGCTAGAATCAAAGCTTATGGCGGAAATATAAGTGAGATGTCATCTGTGGGTAAGTTTTATAGTCTTGTAGTTTTCATTTCATTTTTCTGTTTCGTGCTGCTTGATAATGATTGAATTTAGTGGATTAAAAAAAATGAATTATGTAAAACAAAGCACCAAATTAAAGGATTCATACAACATTTGAAATATTCAAAGTCATAAAATTGGGTAGGCCTATTGCCTGAATCCATAAAGTCGATATGCAAGGAGATGTATTTATCGAGAATTCAAACAAATCGTAGAGGATCTTTTTTTTTTTTTTTTAGCTTCAAACCTATAAAGTTAGCATACTAAATCTTATATCATGTCTAATAACTAATTTTTAAATTTTTTTCTTAATCTGTTACTCTGCTCCCTATGATAACAGACATAAAGGGCTGGCCACTTATATTAAGAATGATTTGCTCTTGCTTCCCATCACTCGTTGTATTTGCCACTTGTTTTTAGGCTTCATCCAGACTTCACCCAAGGCTTCATCCAGAATGGAGTTGGGGGTCTGAATTCCCAGTCCCAAAATGTTTGTCCAACTCGGTAAAGCGTATTGCATTTAAACGAACGAACAAAAATCTTGGATACGGTTCTTATGCCATCTGTAAAAAAAACTTCCATGTGACACTATTCATTTTATTTTATTAGATTAGGTATGTTAAATTAGGCTAGTCAAGTTAAAATCCGTCGTTTGGTGTTAGTGTAGGTTTAGATGTTAACCTTTGATGTTGTTTTTTAGGTGGTATGATGGATTCTCAACATTTAAAGTCGGCTCTGATGGACTGGTACATGTTCACATTGCTGATAAGGTTTGTGTTTTACGTTTCTTTGTTTTAAAAGACAGAACGTTGTTGCAACAGAAGGAGTTCAGGGGAATCGAATATTTTGTTTTTTGAACATTTCCTGATTTACTTTAATACTGGCCAACTTCAGCCATTAAATTTAAGGAAAAGGAAGTTGCGGCACTGGATTGAACGGATACAATTTAATGTTCACACAAAAAATATGTTTGGTGGATGAATTCTTGGATTTGGACGCTTTCTTGTAAAACCTTGAGCAGGTGACAAGAAGACGATTGCCATGGTTCAGTTTATAAAATTCGCCAACTCTCAATCAAATGGTTTATTTTAGCTAGTTTTAGTCCTGTCTTTGCTTGGCCTTTTCTTTTGTATATTAGTGTTGAAATCGTTTAAGAGACTTTCCTAAAGAGATGGTACAAACCTGAAAATAGTAATACTTAATCGTTTTGAGTGTATTTTACGCCAGTCTACAAGCTGAGAGCTTGACTTGAGAGGCCTAGCTATTAATAATTCTACGTTTTTAGAATTAATTACTACCGTAATTTAACTCCAATTTCGTGAAAGAAATAAGCTTAAGCTATGTATGAAGAAGTTGTTTGAAACAGGATATGTTCACTGAGATCTAATATCTTTAAATTTGTCCAAGAGTTTATAAATTTTCATTTGAATAACTTCAGTTGCTCCCAATTGCTCCTCATTTTGCCTCGGGAGGGCCACCTTAAGGAAAGTGCATCCTTTGAAATTTTATTTTGGAAGGGATACTTAATTTTCTTATTAAAATAAAAAAAAAGTGTCATAGGCAAAATTAGGAAAGTAATAATTGTTATAATATATCATAATAATATAATTGTATATATAATATTAATATAGAATTTAATTTACAATATAATATTGTAATAATTATTTTGCTGTAAAAAATGTAAAAAAAACGCTACATCACGTGTTTTTTTTGCAAAACTAGTACCAGTTTTCATTCTTGCAAACTAGAATAAAGATCAACTACAGAAGTTTTTGGAGTATAACGAACTTGCTAAACGTGCCCAAAAATATATTTGGGCTCTACTGATTTTTTCAGCTTTGGCATACTTTTGCGCAAAATTTTGTTGGCTTCTTGTTTAATTTTTTCGTCAATTCTTAGTTTTATATGCTCTTATTACTAGTTCAGAAGTCATATTTCAAATGCTAACCAGTGAAAATGTAAACTACTTCAAATCAAAACCTTCGAAACATGAGAATCAATCTGGTGACTTCTAAAATGCCAAGTGACTTTATTATCCTCGTTCCCCTTTGATTTTGAAATAGCAATTTGAGTCAGTATAGTTGAAAGGTCCAATGACTATGCCTTTAGGAATGACATGGCACCCCATTGTCCCTGGAGAAAGGTATTTAAGTTACAAACTTTGTCCAATTGTTCACATATAGTATTTGTTATTGGAAAATACAAGTATTTTTTTTTTAAGGGAAAGAATTTTCTTACGAGTGGATTTCAACGGGGAGATTCAAAATTTTACAGGGGATGAGGGCTGTTTCCTGTTATGGTTTGAAAAACGGTCCGAAATTAAATTTAAAAGAGAAAGTTTTTCAACTGAAAGTAAGTATTAACATTAAGACTTTAAGGACATTAGAAGCAACATAAATAACAGAAATTATTCTGTATATAAAGGGGTTTTCCCTTCCTCTATTCTCGCTCTTTACGCCAAAGTTTAACCTTTTGTCACAATTCTTTGAGAAAGACTGCTCAAACACAAGGACCATTTAAATTTAATGAAGTGTATTTTTGTAGAACAGACTTTAGCGTAAAGAGTGAGGGTTGAGGAAATGCCTCCCCCCTCCTTATATATGGAATGATCTCTGTTCATTTTAAGTTTTGGTGTTTATCCTTACTTTCAGTTGATTTTTTTTTTTTGAATTCAATTAAAGATATTATTTGTTTAGAGGAAGTATTATGTAATACACTTTTCATATCTTGCTCCCTTACTGGAATTTTCTGTTAGTCTGATGTGTTTCCTTATGACCTCGACAAGATTTTCGTTGCATCGGCAGAAAGAATGCAGAAAAGATTTTTTCTGCTCTCCCTCGTGTATATATATACTGTATATCCGCTTATCCCATAGGTAGATCCTAGGAGAATTTTGCTCTGAATGATATTCCTTTTTTCAGTTAATGCCGGATGATGATCGAGAAGTAATGAAAGTTCCCCTGGCTGATAAACTAGCTGCGCTTATTGGTGTAGCACCAAGACCCAGTGCAACTGAAATGCCAAACTGTTGTCAGCTAAGAAATATGGCTAAAACTCCTGACCCTTCTGGACACAAGAATGAAAGATAGATTTATTTTTTGAATGTCTTTTTGAATTCATAGACCTTGTAATTTATTTCCCCGAAGCTCTTTATTGTTTTGAAGCCAAAACAGTCTTGGCTTTGTGTTTAATATTTTCATATTTGTTGTTCGCAACAAAGGTTAAGTTAGCTTCTTTAAACGAAATATATTTCCATCGAAAGCTCTGTTTTATTGTGTAATGTTAAGGGTTCTAGTAGTGTTTTACTAATTCGAAAATTTTTGCACTCACGGCTTTTTCACAACCTTTTCTATTACGATAGAATAGGTTGAGTCCAAAGAAACTATAAATATCCATATATGACTTTCGCGTGTTGTTAGAAATAAGCCAATTTGTGGGCTCTTTGGCCAAGTCATAAACTAGGCGTTGCCGCTTCTTTGGCTATCTATTATAGTATCGTGAACAAGGCCGTATCCAGGGTTTTGTTCGGGGAGCTTTCTGTTTTTTGGGGGTGGGGGTCAAAACAAAGGTTTAGAAAACGAATCAAAAGTCTGTTTATATGCATTTTTGTTACGTTTTTAAGAGGCAGACAAACATTTCAAGGCAAGGGGTTCAAATTCCCCCCCCCCTTGGATATGAACTTGATTGTCAATACTTGTTGGTAAATTATTATAGATGATAAGATGCGTAAAAAGGTAATAAGAGCCCGATCTAGTAGTGGTTTACATAATTGTTTTTGCCAACCGGCCACAGGAAAAAATTTGGCTAATTATAGTGACGGACCTAAGAGATCCACAGTGTCTGCTTTAGCTACAAGCTTTTACTAGGAAAAGAGAATTGATTCTTCGTCTGAAAATAGATACAGTGCAAAGTGCATTAATCTGTAATGCAAAAAAAAAATAACCAAAAAACACTCCCTTGGAGCAATTTTGGCTATTTGTGAGTTAACCCATACAAAATGCCTACTATAACAAAACTGAATTATATTTTATCTGGTGTCTGTCAAGAGTAGAAGCAGATGTGTGCTTCCGTTGAAAAATTAGTTGAAATCTGTTCAAATGGTCATTTTCTTAACAAAAAAAATGATATTACTCCTTACAGGAGCTCTCGAATGTAACACCATTTTAGCTATAAAAGACAGGCTTTCAGGCCCCTGAGCCAGGTCTGTTCAAAGAGGGGGAGGGGTCGGGACGAGCGGCCTCGGGTGCCGTGGATTCCTTCATTTATGTGTTGAGTCAGGAGGGGGGGATAATCAATTCTGCTCGGGGCGTAACCAACTCAGGGAGCGGCCATGCCCGGAGCAATCAGATTGTATGTTTGACCAAAACAGATGTTCCTAAATTCCTAGTAAAAGGTAAAGTATGCACAGATCCATTGTCAAGGGTTTTTGGGAGGAGGAGGAGTGAATACAACGAACATGTTACAAATTTCAGAATAAAACTTGAGTCTAAAATTACCCGAATTTGGTCCTTCGTGATCGTCTTGGGTAGGAATTTCTATTGTCTATGGTGGTGCTAACCCCCAAGCAGGTGTCTAAAGTGGTTTTTAGTTATTTTGATACGTAAGTTTTTATTGGTCCTTATACATTGGACTTAGAGAAACTCTCTAGGTTTCTAGGAATGTAACAACATTCATACTTTTTCATTGCTCATTTACGCCCAAGACAGCAGATTTAACCTATATTTCCATTGATATAGCTGCTACACTTGAAACAGATACGGCAATAATTATCTTGATAATCTCACCTAACCTCGAAAATTCCAAAACCCTACATGCTAATTCAGTTAAGATATTCTTAGTTAATAAATTCATAGACAACAATGTCATTCCAGCAGAAGCTGGAAGATCTTATTCCAATTCTGTTCTAATTATAATAAGGGATGTAGCTCCAGCATTTTTAGTGGGGGTTTCAACATCCAGATAGTCAATGGGCATAGCCTGTTCCTTCCCTAAGTCTTCAATAAGACATTTGTCTTGAAGCGATGACGAAGAAAAGTTAACATTTAGCAAAGGCATTACTCGGTTAAATCATATAAAACATTATAGGTTGTAATAATAAACAATGAACACGCATCAAACAAACATAAATTAAGCAGTGGACTCCGCTTTTACTAAGGATGTTGATGAGCCTATCTTTACCGTTAATACATAGTACACATTCCCCTTCCACTCCCATACCCATCATAAGAGACAAAATCTCGCAGTTGGACTATGCACTATTCCAACAACCCTATGGATCTCCTCATTCAGTTGCATGTGGTTTGAACATGAAGTCTTAGCAAACCAAAAAATACACCCTTTGAATTACCATTGTTGAATCCTGAAAATTGACACCCTCCTCGTTGAACAACAATTTCTTTGCATATGTAGCACTTTAATGTCCTCTTATGTTTCTTCGTCGCTATTGGGGGATTGCAACATGATAGAGAGCTGTATAAGGTCTCATAAAAGATAATTCATACATTTTATCTTTTTTTATATGCCTAGTCCCGATAAGGCCGTCAAGAACTGCCAAATGGTACACTAAATGGTGATATTTTAGAATGGAAAGGCTGGTCTAGACATATTGACATCAAAGAGAGCCTATTATGGGCTCATTTATAAACTAATTTGTATATTTAATTGATATTTATAAATTTAACTTAATAAGACAATAATAAAGTGATATATGGTACACAAAAAGTGCGTTTTTTTATATTTAAGAAAATAAAAATAGCAAAAAAGGTGTTGTCCACTGAAAAACCAAGTCCGACAAATTCTCCCCTCCCCTTGCGGAAATTCTCCTCTGTGGAGAATCCTCCTGAAAACTTTCCTTACATTTGAAATAGTGACAGTGATTTTAGTTTTAAAGTATTCGGAAAAAAAGTGTGAATTATTAAGTTACTCATTGAGCATTGTTTGATTAAGAATATCCACAAAATATGAACAATTATTGGCAGCATTGTGGTCGAAACCCTAGATTAATTAAACCTGCCAGAGATACCAACCGCATGAGGAAAACCGACTCTTAGAGTTTGAAAATTACCTTCCCCTTTGTTGAAAAGAACTAGATACAGAAAAATTACACTTTTTTTTACAATAAAAGCTTAACTCACTATAGTGGTGAGAAGTGCAAAGGCAAAAAATTATGCAGAAAATGTTAAATATCATTTTTCTTTATATTGGTGAATTGCTTTTTTTTTGGTATTATGGTTTTTATAACTTACTATTTTTGTATCAATTTTTTTATACCATTTTAATTTCAACAGATTTATTAGAACTTTAGTCTTCACCAGATCTTAGATGAAATTTACGACAATTTTCACTACCTACCTACAACGCATAATTGTCGAGGTTCCCTTTAAATTGCGGGTATTTCTTTGTTCGTAAATTTATCCAAGCGGCCAAGCACCCCCCCCCCCCCCTAAAGAAAATCCTGGATCCACCCTAGAAGTATACAGACGTTTTCATAGGGGATTTTTATGGAGGAATTTTTCATTGGGGAAGAGATTTTCATGAAGGGGGCGCTGTCTTTCCCAGCAATATTTAAAAAATAATAAGAAATTAAATGAAAAAACAAGTTTTACAACTGAAAGTAAGGAGCAACATTAAAACTTAAAACGGACAGAAATTATTGCGTATGTCAGATGATTCGTCCTCTCATCAATACCTCGTTCTTTATGCTAAAGTATTTTTGGTAATTTCAACAGATCTATTTATTCTAATTAAACGCCCTTTGTGATTCAGGGATCATTCTTAAAGAATTGGAACTTGAGCGTAAAGAGCGAGGTATTGACGAAGGGGTGAACCCCCTCATATTAGGTATATGAAGGAATTAACCCCCTCGGCAAAACCTCGGTCTTTACGTTAAAGTTCGAATTTTGTTAATTAATGGCCGATATAAACGATAATTTGTTTGTGTTATTAATCGGCCAATCTTAGCATTTGATTTTATCACAAGCAGCTTAATACACGGTAATGAACTTAATACGAGCAGAAAATATTACGTATTTGAGGGGGTTGCCTCTCCTTAATAGTTCGTTCTTACGCTAAAGTTTTTTTTAACATTTAAAAGAGGTTATTGTTCTAATTAAACAGCCTTTGTGACCAGGGGTGGATCTGAGTTCTCTATTTAACAATAAATTTCATAAACAAAAAAGTACTTCAAGAAAATTTCCCCCATAAGGCTCCATGGGTGGGAAAGAACAGGGGAGGAAAAATACCAACACAAAAAAATATAAACAAAATCCAAAAAATTCAGTCGCCCACCTTAATAATCCCCGAAAATGGCAAGCTAGGCAGGGGGTAGCACATGATTTCACCAACTCAATTAAAAATCCAACTCAATCCAGAGACATCAAATCCAAGGGAAACCGGAAAAAATTATTTACTAGCTAAAAATTTTCTAACATAATTTTGGAACATACCAAACCAGTGGCAGCTTCGTGCAAACTTTGGGAGCGTGTTCCAGATCCTGTTGCAAACTGTCAGAGGGTTGAAGCAGACCTTACTGATAGAGTGTGAAGAATCTGTAAATTGTTGGAAATACGGAGATGAATAGTCGATGATGAGAAAAAAAAAGATATATTATTACATAGGGCAGCAAGAAGATTGCCGTGCAAATGTAAAAAAAAAAACGAAAGGAGAACAAAAAAGAAAATAGAGAGATTTCAAATCAACCAAGGGTTTAAATAAAGATCGGTTAGTTTCCTGAATAAGAGTCCTTGCTTTATCATAAAGTTTTTAAAGTGGGTTCAGAACATGGGAAAAGTTGGCATCAAAATAACAGAACAATATGAAACATAAGACTGAATTAGGCTACAGAACAAGATTCTAAGAATCGACCCTGGAAATATATGTTTGAGCTTATTAAGGATTCCGAGACTCCTAGAGACTTTCATTTTAATCAGGTCAATATGATGCTTGAACGAAAAATTTTCGTCAAGCAAGATGCCTAGGAATTGAGCTTAACGATCCTTAGATCTACTTAGAAAACCTCTTGATAAGTGTATTTGATTTCAGTCAGGGTAAGCCTTTGAGACTCGGGAGAAAATGAGAAAACATGGCTTTCCGACATTTAAGGCAAAATAATTTACCTCAAACCACTGGATAACTCTTTCAAAAAGGGCTATCACCTTTGAATGAAGATCAAACTCAGTTGTGCCAAGAGTACTGTCATCAGTAGGAGCAATAAGTGCATCCGATAAGGACCAATTCCTGTCACAATTAGAGACGGATATTGGTTGACAAAGACGACAGCAGACAGTAGGTTTTAAATTTTTAACCGCATTAATAAGGTCATTGATGTAGATTAAAAAGATTATCGGCCCAATGACAAATCCTTGCGGAATGCCAAACTCCATTTCAGAAGGATTAGAAAAGTGCGGATCAACCGAGATGACTCGACCAGATAAACATGATAGAAACCAAGAATAAGCATTCCCTCTTATACCAATATGGGACAGTTTCAAAAGAAGAATTTTGTGGGTTAATGAGTCAAATGCTTTTCGAACATCGAGAAAAACAGCAGCAAGTATGAGACCTGAGTCGAGAGCTGAATGTAAAAAAATTAAAGCGAGTTTCACATGTATGCTCAGTTGAGTACTTTGCCCTAAAACAAAACTGAAAATCATGAAAAAAGTGTTTAGAATTAAGAAAATTATGAAGTTGAGAAAGCATAGCCTTTTCAAAAATTTTACTAAACACTGACAAAAGAGATATGGGACAATAATTTGCAGGATTATTCCTTGATCCATCTTTAAAACGAACAATAACACGAGCACGCTTTAAAGCATTTGGGAAGACACCATTTTAAAAAGAAAGCTTGACAAGTCTCGTGAGGGCAGGCACGATGACAGGAAGAATGAACTTGACAGTCTTAGTTAGAATACGGTCTGGGCCACAAGATAAAGAGCCCTTCAAACCATTGACATTTCCGGCTATTTCAGATTCAGAGACAGGTTCACAAATCACACATCATGTAAGTTAGCTATTGAGTTTCAACCCGACGATCTTGAGCGTATGATTGTAGATGAATGTTTAAATTTGAAACCCTTCCGGGTACAGAATACTGGTGATGGAAAAAAAGGCATCACTATAACTGCCGTTAGCAAAGCTTTGATTCTTTTTGATGCAGTCGACATTTATCTAAACATTGACATAGCCTTAAGAATGGTTCTTAGTGTGCCTGCCACAAGCAGCACAAGAGAAAAATCCCTCTCCCCTCTTCGTCGGGTTAAGAACTACTTAAGATCGTCAATTAGCCACGACAGATTGATATCATTATCCCTGCTCACTATTGAGGGAAGACTGACTCAGGAGGCGCCGTATTTTCTTGTCAATAAAAGATGGTAAAAAGAAAAGGTGGCACGGGTCTTTCTCAAGCATTCAATAGCAATTTTTGTTCAAGTGGTATCGAAAAAGTTACTATTTAACAAAGACGCTACTATGTTAATTTAACAAACATCACACTTCACATAATAAACAATGAATAAAATAAACAAATAATAAACAACAAATAAAAATAATAAATAATAAGCAAAATAAAGTTAGCAGTCCTGCTCGAGCACCCGATCAACAGTGGTGGATTCTCGGTATCCAGCATGCAGGTGCTAATGACGTAAGGTATTAAGGTACTAATGACGATTGTATTTTTAACTTTGAAAGTATTTGAAAATTCTGCCCAGAAAATTGTCCCCAAAGACAATCCCCCGCAGGAATAATTTCTCCCACCCTTGCAGTTCCCTCCTAACTCAGAAAATTCTCCTTCCCACGGAAGATTCTTCTCTAAAATTCCCAACCCTTGCAAGAATCTCTCTCAACAATCCCCTTTATTGGGGATTTCTATTATTGGGGACATCTATTTATGTACCCTGTCAAATTTAAAACAAAACTAGCTCTCTCGTAATTTTTGCCGCATAAAAAAAATAACTTACAATGTATTCCTTAAGCTAGTCTAATAACCATTCTTAAATTTACTCAATGAATCATATTATTTTCCAGTTTTTTTTTGGGGACAACTACCCCCTCCCTCCCCTTGGCCGTTCAGAACAACGCCTATGTCTGTATTTGAAGCGGTTGGGAATCAACTGCTTTAGATTCAGGGTCATGACACAGATGCTGGACTTCGAAATTGATAGTTAATGAAATTGTTGACATTTAATGCGGATAAATTCTTATTGACTCAATACATGAACCCATATCAAATCATAAAATATAGAATTTGCATTCTACGCAGACAACTGCTGTGGTTAGAATAAAAAATCACGTTCTGCTTTCAATGTTCTTGTGAATTACAATAGAACCATGCACTCCTAGGAAAACTGCAATAAAATATCTCACCAAGGGACACATTCATTCGCCCGTAGACAGCCTGCATGGACTGATATAGTCTAGAGTAATAAAAAAACAAAATTTCCAAACGGTAAAGAAGCTTGTCGAGGATAACTACTTAGCTAGTATACCTATATATATAAAAATTAGTTGTCTGTGTGTCGAGTGACGTCATGTTTGTGTGTCGACTGATGTCATGTTTGTCGACTGACGCAATTACAGGCCGGGACACCGGGACACAAATGACGACCGGGACATAGGGAATATAAATGACGACCGGGGCACTCAAAGAGAAAGCGACCGGGACACAAGGAATGTTCGATTAGCAATCACCATCAACAAAGCACCGGGACACAAATGACGACCGGGACACAGGGAATATAAATGACGACCAGGACACTCAAAGAGAAATTACAGACCGGAACACAAATGACGACCGGGACACAGGGAATATAAATGACGACCGGGACTACAAATGATGACCGCGACACTCAAAGAGAAACCGGAACATATGGAATATAAATGACGACCGGGACACTCAAAGAGAAAGCGACCGGGACACAAGGAATGTTCGATTAGCAATCACCATCAACAAAGCACCGGGACACAAATGACGACCGGGACACAGGGATTATAAATGACGACCGCGACACTCAAAGAGAAACCGGGACATAGGGAATATAAATGACGACCGGGACACTCAAAGAGAAAGCGACCGGGACACAAGGAATGTTCGATTAGCAATCACCATCAACAAAGCACCGTCAAATAAGTTGTATGTCTGTTATAACATAATAGAGGCAACAATCTTGACAGGGCCTTTTGAGGGCGAGGCTTTTCTTATACCTCGCATTCTCATGATTCCAATGGATCAGCCTTTTCAACTTAAAAGATTGCAATTCCCAATTTGATTAGCATATTTAGTTTTCAGTCCAGAACCACTAAAGCTAGTATGTAAACATCAAAAATATTTATGTTGTCTAAGCAATAATTTTTAGTTTTTATTTCAAAATAGAAAATTACCTGAGAATTTTAGAATTATATTATATATATAATCTATATATATAAATATTATATACTAGCTGTTGGGGTGGCGCTTCGCGACACCCCAACACCTAGTTGGTGGGGCGCTTCGCGCCCCCCCAAGCCCCCCCCGCGCGCGTAAGTCGTTACGCGCCATATTAGTTACGCGCCATATAGATATAAATATATGTTTTTAACTACGTAAAACATGCGAATATACAACATTCTTCGCTGTCCCATTGTCTGTGCATATAAATAGATTGTCAGGTTTACTGACTCTTGAACATGCAACATATAATTGTCCATGGGAAAAACAATCCGTATTCCGATCTATACCTCATTATTCTAATGATGTGTCCCTGTGTCCCGGTCGTCATTTATATTCCCTGTGTCCCGGTCGTCATTTGTGTCCCGGTGTCCCAGTTTGTAATTTCTCTTTGAGTGTCCCGGTCGTCATTTATATTCCCTGTGTCCCGGTCGTCATTTGTGTCCCGGTCTGTAAATTCTATTCGAACAATCCTTGTGTTCCGGTCGTCATTTATATATCCCGCCTGTGCCCCCGGCGTCCCCGTTGTAGTTGTGTCCCGGTCGTCATTTATATTCCCTGTATCCCGGTCGTGATTTGTGTCCGGGTGTCCAAGTCTGTAATTTCTCTTTGAGGTTCCCGGTCGTCACTTATATTCCCTCTGTCTCGGTCTAATGACGTCACCGTCAAAGCAAAAATGACGACAACTAATTTCATGACGTCAGTCAACACAGAAACATGACGTCACCTGATCCAAAGACAGACAACTTATTTTTATATATATAGATATATATATATATATATATATATATATATATATATATATATATATATATATATATATATATATATATATATATATCTATATATATAAAAATAAGTTGTCTGTCTGTGGATCAGGTGACGTCATGTTTCTGTGTTGACTGACGTCATGAAATTAGTTGTCGTCATTTTTGCTTTGACGGTGACGTCATTCAAGATATTTAAGACATATGTTCACGTAGAAATCTATTAATGTTTAAGTTTACAATGACTGATGAACTTACCATGGCAAAAGCCGATGAAGATGCTCAAAGAGTCTATGCCAAAAAACTTGCTGCTGATAGAGAAAGTCAGAAAAGAAAGCGTGCCGAGGAATCAAAAGAACAGCAAGGAAACAGGCTTGAGGCTGATAGAGAAAGAAAGAACAGAAAGCGTGCCGAGGAATCAAAAGAACAGCAAGGAAACAGGCTTGAGGCTGATAGAGAAAGAAAGAACAGGAAGCGTGCCGAGGAATCAAAAGAACAGCAAGGAAACAGGCTTGAGGCTGATAGAGAAAAAAAGAACAGAAAGCGTGCCGAGGAACTACCAGAGCAACGCGGAAGCAGGCTTCGCGCCACCCCAACACCTAGTTGGTGGGGCGCTTCGCGCCCCCCCCGCGCGCGTAAGTCGTTACGCGCATATTAGTTACGCGCCATTGTAGTTGTGTCCCTGTGTCCCACCTGTGAATAGAGATAGATATAAATATATGTTTTTAACTACGTAAAACATGCGAATATACAACATTCTTCGCTGTCCCATTGTCTGTGCATATAAATAGATTGTCAGGTTTACTGACTCTTGAACATGCAACATATAATTGTCCATGGGAAAAATAATCCGTATTCAGATCTATACCTCATTATTCTAATGATGTGTCCCTGTGTCCCGGTCGTCATTTACATTCCCTGTGTCCCGGTCGTCATTTGTGTCCCGGTGTCCCAGTTTGTAATTTCTCTTTGAGTGTCCCGGTCGTCATTTATATTCCCTGTGTCCCGGTCGTCATTTACATTCCCTGTGTCCCGGTCGTCATTTGTGTCCCGGTCTGTAATTTCTATTCGAACAATCCCTGTGTCCTGGTCGTCATTTATATATCCCGCCTGTGCCCCCGGCGTCCCCTCATTTTACAATTAAACATTTTTCCGTGAACAAATGTCTTAAATATCTTGAATGACGTCACCGTCAAAGCAAAAATGACGACAACTAATTTCATGACGTCAGCCTACACAGAAACATGACGTCACCTGATCCACAGATCCACAGACAGACAACTTATTTTTATATATATAAGTGCCCCCGGCGTCCCCTCATTTTACAATTAAACATTTTTCCGTGAACAAATGTCTTAAATATCTTGAATGACGTCACCGTCAAAGCAAAAATGACGACAACTAATTTCATGACGTCAGCCGACACAGAAACATGACGTCACCTGATCCACAGATCCACAGACAGACAACTTATTTTTATATATAAGAAGATAGATAGATAGATAGATATAAAAATAAGTTGTCTGTCTGTCTGCCAAGTGACGTCATTATATGACGTCTGAATTATTTCATCATATACCAATTCAAAAACGAATGTATTCAAGCCGAAGTAGCTGAGTTGGTAAAGTGTTATGTTCCAGGTTCCAGGTCCGAGAGGTTCCAGGTTCGAACCTTGGCTTTAGCATTAATACAGAAGAAGAAAAAAAAACTAAAAAAGCTAAAAAACTAAAAAAAAAAATAAAAAAAAGGTAAAAAATTAAAAAAGCTAAAAACTAAAAAAGAAAAAAAAAACGACCGGGGCACAAATGACGACCAGGACACCGGGAATATAAATGACGACTGGGACTCTCAAAGAGAAATTACAGACTGGGACACTGGGACACAAATGACGACCAGGATACTGGGAATATAAATGACGACCGGGACACAGGGACACAACTACAAGGGGGATGCCAGGGGCACAGGGGGATATATAAATGACGACGGGGACACGGAATGTTCGATTAGCAATCACCATCAAAAAAGCTCAAGGGCAATCATTAGAATAATCAGGTATAGATCTGAATACGGATTGTTCTTCCCATGGACAATTTTATGTTGCATGTTCAAGAGTCGGTAAACCTGACAATCTTTATATGCACAGACAATGGGACATCGAAGAATGTTGTATATTCGCAAGTTTTACTTAGTTAAAAACATATATATATATATATATATATATATATATATATATATATATATATATATATATATATATATATATATATATCTTTCTATATTCACAGGTGGGACACAGGGACACAACTACAATAACGCGTAACGACTTATGCGCGGGGGAGGGGGGCGCGAAGCGCCCCCACCAACTAGGCGTTGAGGTGGCGCGAAGCGCAACCCCAACAGCTAGTACTTTATATGATACTAATAGTTATTAATATAATTTAGGTTTTTTTATATAATTTATATAATACTTTACATACTAATTATATAATATTTTACTACTTAGCTAGTTTGCCATACATTGGGTTCAAGAAATGGGTGCTCATTGTTTAAAAGTAAACCATTTTAGTGCTCTATCAGTGCAAAAAAAAAAAAAAAAAAAAAAAAAAAAAAAAAAAAAAAAAAAAAAAAAAAAAAAAAAAAAAAAAAAACCCACCAATTTGGTACTTTATAGCATTACACAACAATTTTTTTTTTTTTTTTACTTATCTCCAATTGATTTGCCAAATATCAAGCTAAAAAGCGCTAACTAACAAAACTACAAAAAAAGCGTAGGAAAACTTAGAATTTTAACGCTTCCGCGCGATTCAGGACAGAAATCTCTGCCAAGAAATAACCCCAAGATATTTCTGAACAGTCTCTCTTCCATGTTTTTAAAATGTCACTTAACCTGTTTCACATTTCTTCAGCAGACCAAACAAAAAGACGAAATTCAATCTTTTTTTTTTGTGTCTTTGAATGTCCTTTCTTTTGAGATCCTGGTAAGCTCGTTCTTTTGACGCGTGCCTGGTAAGCTCGTTGTGCATAAAAAGAGACGAAATAAAAAAAGTTTCATATTGTATTGACTAAAGTTTTTCGTATCAGGTTTAACCTTTTCGTGAGCCTAGACATTTAAGAAACTCAAACTTCTTATTTTATTATCTTGAACCAAAGAGACTATGAGCGAGCTAAAACACTAAAAGAGCATACTGTTTTAGCCACTATTCACACACCATAGAACCATCAGCTGGGTTGCCGCAAGGTGACACAAACCATCACTAGATTTTAGTGATTTTCTTCAATAATCTAGTAATTTATATGCAAATTTAGTGATTGTTTTGTTTCGACAATATTAAAATAGTGATAAATCACTAGGGGTGGCAACCCTGACTATCAGTTGTCACTGTGATTTTCATTTTCGTTTTTTTTTTCGCGAAACTCTTGATTCTTAGGGAACAACTTGATAAGAATTATCCTTTCTCAAGGTTTTGAATATGCTTATCCAGAGTCCTCTACCAAACTTTTCTTTTTATTTTTATTGTAGTCTGCAAAGCCTAAATTTATTTCATTCAGAATCAAACCAACAATTCAATAAAATTCCATTTCGAAACAAAGTAATTAAATCAAACCACTAAAACCTGAAAAATTTTCGTCCATTTCAAATAAAGCATAAATAACCAATTACATAAATCACAACATATGTATTTCGAATCACTTTAAGGTCATTGCAAAGTTTCATGTGAAATTGTAAAAAAAGGAAGAAACTATCAGATGCCTGGGCAACCTAATGAAATCCTGAACGACGTATTTCGAGATATACTAGGGTGTTTCTCTTAGGCGAATGGTATCTATCAAAATTCGATTTGAAACTAAAACTAGGGAAAAAAGAAAGCCAGAAAGTCACAGTAATTAGGAACGTTTTACAAAAGTGTATCCAGAATTTTTGTTTGGGGGAGGGGTTGTGGGAGGGGGTACATTTTTTGTACACATTAAAAATTTATTTATTTGCATTTTTGCCATGTTTTCTTAGTCAGACAATAACTTAATGGGAGGGGAAGTCCAAATCAGTACCCCCTCCCCTCCCCCCCAATAAAACGTGGCTCTTTTAAAACAAAACAAGGCCATGGGAAAATTGACGATTAAGTTTTGTTCACTAATAATTTTCTTAAGCTGCAATATCTTACAACACAGTTGATCAGTAGCCAAAGTAGTATCTTGCATATAGATACTTATATAGCCCGGACTGCAAAGAGAAGGCAAATCTATTCGTTATACCAGTCACCTAAGAGCGAAAATACATCACAATATCTTAAATAAGAAAATACGAAAACAATTAATTTATACGTTAAGAATAATATCTTTACAAAAGAAAACACAAACAGTGAAATGTGCCATTCAGCAGTTTCCCTAAAGCGAATCGTACCATTTTTTCATTTGAGGGGAAATAAAACAGAGAATAATAGGTTAACTTGACGGACAAAAAGTAAATTTATTGTTTCTCTGAAACCTGAAATCATAAGAAACGAATGTAGAAAAAAGAAGCAGAAATCCTAACAAATCATAGGCAAAATAAGTACCTTTTCTCAAAGAATGGTTTATGATAAAAATTTCAAAATCTTACTCCACCTGACTCCCTCAAAATACAAAATAAATCAACTGAATTGGACGGAAGGTTTGTTGTTAATGAAGAAAAGTATGCCATCGATAAAAAACAGTAGCCCTGATGCGTCTAACAAACTCATATATGAAGACAAATTTTAGAACTGTAGATTACATTTGAGTAGTAATTTTTTTCTATACGAAAAAGCGGACATACCACTGTCCATAAGGCATTCAAACAAAATACCCGAATCTGTAGATCATAGATATACCTTTAAAATATTTGACATAACATCTTTAGTGGAGAATCATTTATGAAAAAAAGAGTGAGAGAAGTGCAAACCCAAAATAGCTTCTTTTCAAGTTGGTATTGCTCTAAAAAAAAGTTATGTTTTATACTATAACGATGAAAGTTATAAAAAAGATTATAATTGATTAGCCTATATCTAAATGTTAATATCAGCATAGGTCAATTGAATTGTCCCAACTGCTGACAAAATTACGGAGATAAATATCCGTAATTTTTGTTATTTTTGAAACCTCTTTGTCTTAGCACTTATTTTTGCCACATTTTCCCTAAAAATCCTAAAAAAAAAATTATAAAAAACGTTTATTCAACGTTTTCCAAAATACGTTCATTAAATAAATAATAAATTAGAATACTCTATTCGAACAAAACATAAATAAACCTACAATATGTAAGAAAAAGCTGTCCTTTGACAGAAAAGGAACACAATCGTTTTTTAAAATAAATGGAAAATGTATTCAAAATTTACTAAGGGCTAGATTTCCACTTTTTCAAGATGAGACATGAAAAGGGGACAAATAGCAAAATGTCATGAAAGTTGAACAGAAAATCCTAAATTTTTCTTGCAGTTTCAAATTCAAATTTGACATTTCACTTTCATACTCCATAAAATTCTTGTTTAAATAACAGTAAATTTTTACTTAACTGAATGGGGGAACAAAGAGCCTAAAACACAACTAAATTCATAAATTAAGACTGATTCCTCTTTGCACAAAAAAAAATAAATAACTAAGATTCACTCAGGAATGTCATAACAATAGATTACAAGGCGGTTGAATTGTACTCATTTTTATCATTAGAATCCACAGCACATACATCATGAAAACCGCACAACTTCACTTTGATTTTAGAATCGAATTTTGGCCCCAACGTCCCTTTCTCCTGCTTCCTTTATTGATTATTCAGAATTCAATTAGACAGACGGAAAGAGAGCAGGGGAGAAGGAGAGCAGAATTTTGAAGTTTAGCACTCCTCCCCCAAGAGAATATTTCGAATCACATTTCAAAGACATTTACCATAATAGTTATGCGTTTTAGGCATTCTACCCAACCACATTCAAACACATGCCTTAAATTCTGTTTCTATGAAATAACAAGCACATGACTTATTTAATCACACACACACACACACATACACACAATAAAAAAAGGAGAAAAGCAACGAATTTAATATAGGAAAAGCCGGTTCAAATATGAACAAAAGGTAAATTTCATATTTGAAAAAGGAGCAAATATGCAATAGCAGCAGGCATTTCTTAGGAGGAATAGAGCTTCACCCCTCCCCCAGACCTGAAACATAAGCATTTTTTAGGTGATAGTTCCTTGCTATATCTGCAGAATATACCTGCATTTGTCTTTTTTCCTCCATGCCATTTTTTTCATCTACTATCAACCAAACTCCTGCATAAGCACCTGATTAGTGTCTAGTTACATTTTTTTATTATTCATATATATTATCTTCAGCGACAAAACAATATCGTTTCATTATCAAAACAATACAGTGCGGTTTTGCAGATGACAAAGTAATATGAAAGAACTAAAAATTAACAAAAAATAAGAACGATTTTTAATGGTAAAAAATCACTTTTCTTTAAAATACATATTTATAGTAATAAAATAACGTTTTAGATAGAAAATATGACAAAGAATGAAAAATAAAACGAAATTGCACTTTATACATAAAAAAGAACACACAAAAAAACTGTAAGCTGCCATCTATAATGAATAAAGGCTATGATGCCATAATAAGTGTAAAAGGCACATCTCAAGGATTTAAAAATTCAGGTGATTCACATTTAATGTAGGCATATTACTCTTCCTAGGATAACATGTATAAATTTGTTAATTATATGATTCTATATCCTGTATTTGTTATTTGAACGTATTCGCGCTGAGCTAGGCGTCAAGTGCACATCTCGAACAACTTATGCTTCGGCTACTGTGCCTAACCCAAAAACCAAACAGCGTGTAATAATTAGCAATGTTTTCTTAGATGTAGCCTACCGAATATTTTAATAATTTGCAATTTCAATTATTTTAATAATTTGCAATTTCAATTAAATTGAAGAAAAAATGTACCTTAATCCATTAAGGACAACATTACATTGTTTTTATAAAACATGTCAAAAATTTAAAATAGCATTCAAGTATTAAAAAAAAAAAAAAAAAAAAAAAAAAAAAAAAAAAAAATCACATGCATGTACATGATAAACATTTTACTTTTAGCGTACTTCCAGTGTACGCTACCGAGAGGACTCTTTTCGGGGGGTTCTTATTAACATAACAGCAGCGAAATCACAGACCTCCCCTCTAAGGAAACTGACAAAAATTGAAAAAGAATCAAAATATAAAGCAAATCAATAAATTCTTTAACAAATATATTAAACAAGGCAAACTTTGGCCAGTTTTTCGAAGCTTCCTAAGAAGATCTTCTAACCTCTTCTAATTTCAAATCTAAAACGGGAAAAACAGTAACATAAAGAAAAATAATATTATATTAAATACAAATCAAATTAGTTATAAGTAACGTATATGACAATATATGGAAAATCTCAGAAACTCAAATCTTAAGATTTAGGATAAATGCTCCCTCCCCCCTGTAAAGGTATCTCCCTTCAGTAAAAAATATATTTGAAGCAATAGGTTGAAGTCAATTGGTTGAAAATAAAATTAGTGGAAGAAATTATGTTCTGATCTGGGAGAGTAGTATATGAAATTTAATTTTCGTGGTTTCTCTCTAATGGATAAAAAAAAAAACAACTGATAACCAAGTTCAGTACTGTCAAATAATTTTTAAAAGAATAGCCAATATACGGTATGAAAAAAAAACAAACAACAAAGTAAGGTACATTAAGGTTTCTTTTTTTTTAAGATGGCATTTAAAAAAAAATCTAAGCAATTATTTTGGCTATATATCGACTAATGTAAAGAAATGATTAACTGATTATATCACTTTTTTATGTTTGATCATATTTAATTGTCAATATACATCTTGAATTTGCAACAGGTTAGCTGCAAAAAAAAGGCGAGCATCAGATTTAACACTGACATTTTCTTTGTTTGTCTAACAATAAAGTTTATTGATATAGTCATATTCATTGATATATTTCATTGATATAGTTAAAGCTCTGAACAACTTCAGCTTTTTCGAATGACGGAAAGGTAGATAAAAAAAATAATACGTAATAATACGGGTAAATAATACGGCACTGGACTTCACAGTCCCTACCCGTAGTGCTGACTTCCGTTTCGTGGCCCTGCAGCCAGCAAGTGCAATGGGGGCTGGGGACCAGCAATCCTGTACTTTTGCCCACTCTTCCCGTTTGCCTTCCCTAGATTTCACCAGGTGCCCAATTAGAGCTGGGTTGACCGTTTCGTTCACAGTCACAGCATTTACCCCCGTTCCGAATCGTTGACACCAAGAGTCGAACCCCTGTCCTCACGGGCAAAGGATTTCAAGCTTAGTGTGGTTAAGTTCGCTAACCACACTAGGTTAGGATCGCTTCTAGTTACTTAATGTAACCATTACTTAAATGTAAATCGTTTTTTGACTGAGTAATTAATTAGAATAGCTGCAACATACTTTTCATGAACACTCAGATGCGGATATTCGATAGCTCAAATACTATCAAATATATTGTAGAGCTTTTCTTTGTTGGTTTTAGTCTATTTAACAATTTTTTTTTAATTTTTAGATAAAGAAAAATTAAAAAAGAAATTTTTTGTAATTATTCAATTATTAAAAATTACAACTAAAATGAAAGTGGTAAAACTAAAATTGTCATTACTAATAAGCATTAAAAAAAATACAATCAATTCACATCCATTTATTTATCCTTCTTGTTTTCTTTTACAGTTCCTTGCATGTTCTATATTTCGGACAAGAGGGAGGAAGCGCTTACCCCCAACATCTCGCCAAAACTTAAAACAATACAGTAAGATGCATATAGTGACTAAATAAAAATCAATGACGACCGTTTGAGGCGTCCATCTACCTCCCACTCACTCGTCAAACAAAAATCATGCACATGCCCATTAAAAATAGATAAAATCAATGAAAAGTGAGGGTGCAGACCCTGAAAATAGCAGGTTTCCTTTGCATTGCAAGATATTTCCTCTGCAAAATTTCTTATTCCTACATAAAATGTAAAAAGAAAGAATAGTGAAATTAAGAAAAGTAAAGTAAAAAAAAATTAAAAATAAATGAAGAAAAGTAAAAAAAGGAAATAAAAACTACAAAGTAAAACGATAGAATAATATAAGTAATAGAAGTAAAAGAAGAAAAGTAAAAAGAAAGAAAAAAACTGCAGAACTTAATCACAATATTATCTTAAAGAAAACTTAAGCATTAATGTTCCTTTTCACAATTAGGCATAGCACTATTGGAAGGAGAATCGGTTAGGTTGATATTTCTCTTTAACCATAAAATTGGTCCCATCAAATGGAGTTCAAAGAGCTTTTTCCCACCAATAAGACGACCAGAGAGTTTCTTCTCAACACAGCCTCGAAATATGCCTGAAAAAAGAGCAATATATAAGCCGTTCAATTACACATGAAAAAAACTTTCCATGCGAAAACATTGGAAAGTAATCGATATATGACGGATCTCAAATTTAATTGCTAACTATGACTAGAGTGTGGAAATCGTAAAAAAAAGAAAAAAGGCAACTAAATAATATTTAATTAAAATTAAGTAATTACACAAGATCAAAGGTGGATTTACTTTGTAGATTATGGTAATAAAATAACTAAGAAATATGACGCGTGGGAAAAAACACCTCCAGAAATATTACGCTAGCGAGTAATTTCGATGAGCATCGATTCACAGAGATATAGGGGAAAGAGGCAAAATATATTTTTTTCTAATCTCGGGGAAAGTGGCAATTCTCTCCCTCTCTATCTGACGTGCCAGAGCAGTTAATTGTGTTACAGTTAGATTTTCAACACAAATAATTTCATCACTAATCGATTCGAGCATGAATAAAATAAATTCTTGTGAATAAAATTTATAATTTCACCCGGAAGTTGTGCGTAATTGATAAACTATTTTTGTGCATAACACAATATACTGTTTCATTCACGGCAAGGCAGTGTTTCATCCCACTTTCAGTTGGATACCTATCGGACCAACTGAAAGTTCAACTTTTCAACATCCTAATTGTGCCAATTGCTATATATAGGTGTGAGACCTAGACCCTAAAGATCAAAAATGAGTGAAACCTACTTGCATTCGAGATGAGATGTCTCTGCTGTATCGCAAGAATCAACTACGCTGAACAAGTGATCAATGAGGAAGTGAAAAGTGGCCTGAAGTCCTCTGACACAATCCAAAATAAAATCAACCAACAACAACTGCGATGGCTCAGGCATGTAAAGAGAATGGACCATGACTGTCTACCAAAAATCTCCCTTCGAAGGAACCATAGAGTGATCTAGACCGCGAGGAAGACGCTCGCAAGAGGTTGATCGAACAGCACACGATAGAATAACATACCGAGCCCTAGTTCATGCTCTGTCAAAAGGAGTGGCCCCAAAACATCCCACGAGGACAGACGGGACTTAAGTGTAAGTAAGTGTGAGATAAAAGGACCACGGTTGTCGTTACCATCTCTAAAATATCAAAAGGCTATTTACATCCCACCCCCTCTATACATTGAACTAAGAGTTAAACAAAACTATTTCTCCATTCAAATCAGCCTGTAATCATGCAGCCAGTCCCCAGCCTAGAAAAAGGGTTTGACGGCAGACTAGCAACCTGCCCCTGGAAAAAGATTTGCCATAGAACCATCTAGTTTTGAGAGCCAACATGATATTGAATATGCAACCTGCTGACAGCTATGGACTGTCCCCTGAACGATTACAGAAAATTCGGACCGCCCCCGGGCAAGGTTTTTGAAAGCGAATTGTCTAATGAAATTTGGCTTTTGGAACATGAAGACCATGACCCAACTTTCAAAAACAGAACAATTTGTAAATGAGATTGGCAGATATGACCTAGAGATCATTTGCGTTGTCGGAAGTCCATTGGACAGATGCAGGAAGTCAAACCCAAGAAAAGCGATTCACAATCGTACACAGTGGCACCGAAAAAAGAGAGAAGCAGGTGTTGCGATAATGCTGTCCAAATCTACGTCCTGAGCTCTAACTAGATGGACACCCATAAATAAGAGGACCATCGAGACACGGTTTATAGGTCAACAAGCCAAACTAACAGTAGTCGCGTGTTACGCATAAACTAACGACACAGATGATAGAACAAAAGACAGTTTCTACAACACCCTACAAGCTGTCGCCAAAGATGTCCCTAGCCACCATCTTGTCTGCTTTGTTGGCGGCTTCAATACCAAAGTGGTGAGCGACAAGTCCTACTGTCCTGAAGTTCTTGGCAGTCAAGGTCTCGCTGAAGTCAACGATAATGGACCACTGTTAGTTCACTTTGATCTAACAAATTATATCGGTGGAACTCTGTTTCAAAATAAAAATAAAAAATCCACAAATAGTTATGGAACTCGCCGGATGGTTGAACCCATAATAAGATAGACCATATCCCTATAAACAAAAAGTAGAAGTCGAGTCTCCAGGATGTTAGGACCCACAGAGGAGCCGATGTCGCCTCACACCATGCCTTGATAATAGCAAAACTGTCCCTCAAGTTGAAATCCACACAGGAGTCAGACTACAAAGAAAAATCCCGCCTACGATTCAGAAAAAGACTCAAACGCAACATTTCGTCACAACTTTACTATCCAGCTTACAAAAAGGTTTGAGAGCTTGGCCCTAGATTTCAACAATGAAGACAGTGTGGAGTCATTCTGGAAAACCCTAAAAGAAGCCTATAGCCAGAAGCACTAGAAAGAATTGGACAAAAAAAAAAAAAAAAAAAAAAAAAAAAAGATGAATGGATATCCGATAAGAAATTGTTGATAAGGTCTCGTTGAAGACCGTCAGAAATTAAAACAACGCCTTGTAAACGGTGGGGATGACTGCGACAAAAGTTTTGAGAAATCATTCATATCGACATCAAGATAAGCTAGTAAAGAAGAGCGCAAGGGGAGATAACGGGACTTACCAGAAAAGATGGCAGCTATGGCAGAAGAAGCAGCCAAACGCGGCAATTCTAGAGCTGTTTACAAAATTACCAATGAAATCATCGAGAAGCAACGTAACCTAAACGGACCAGTTAAAGATGGAAACGGCAAGACGTTTACAGCCCCCCATGAAATCTCTGAAGTTTGGGCCGTACATTTTGAGAATGTCCTCAACAGACCCAGTCCTCCGAACACAGCAGACATCCCCACAGCCCCATTTCCTGGACCTTCAAATCAATACAGAAGAGCCATCGACCAAATCAATAGTTCAAGCCACTCGCAAGATGAAGAATGGTAGCGCATGAGGAAGCGACAATAAATCAGAAGAAATAATCAAAACCTCTTTAGGTGCTTGCATAGCGGTGTGGATCGGATTCTTTACATGCATCATGTAATCAGAGACGGTTCCTGAAGAATGGAGAAAAAGCACACTCATTAAGCTTTTCAAGAAAGGGGATGCATCGAAGTGCGATAACTGGAGGGGAATCAGCCTCATTTCAATCCTGGGAAACATTCTCACACATAATCCTCCGCCGCTTCTAAACAGTTTTAGATAAGCACATGAGAGACGAACAACATGGCATCCGCCCATATCGCTCCTGCTCAGACCTTATTTGTGTTCTGCGCATGTTGGTTGAGGAATGCAAAGAATGGAGACAAAAGATGTACCTTGTCTTTGTGGATTTCGAAAAAGCATTTGACTCAATACACCGAGAGTCGCTGTGGAAAATCCTTCGACACTACGGCATTCCAGATAAACTGGTATCCCTGGTCATTGCGCTGTAGGATAACACGGAGTGCTGCGTTCTGACCCATGATGGAAATTCAAGGTACTTCAGTATCATGTCTGGGGTCAAATAGGGATATGTCCTCTCCCCCCAGCTTTTTGTGATTGTTATCAATTAAGCGACAATACACTAATAGCAGACCTTGATTTTGCCGACGACATTACACTGATTGAGGCAAACAAGGAAAGGCTCCAGGAGCTTCTCGATGTGATACGAGAGAAAGCAAGTCTTTTGGGACTGAAGATTAGTTCAGACAAGACAAAACGCATGACAACGAGCAACTCATCACTTGGCATAAAGTGCAGGGACAATTCAGTAGAGCAGGTAGTGGAATTCAGATACATGGGTAGTACAATCGAACAAACTGGATCAAATAAGAAGGAGGTACAGTCTAGGATTGGACAAGCCAGTGGAGCTTTTAGTCGACTAAAGGAAGTTTGGCGATCGAAAAAGTACTACTTAAAACTAAAATTGAGGCTTTTCAACAGCAGCGTCCTATCTGCCCTCGTCTATAGCTGTAAATGCTAGAAACAAAACCAACAGCAAGAAAAGAAGATTCTCGCTTTCAAGAATAACTGTCTGCACATGATACAGGACATTAACTTGAGGGACCACATAGCTACCAGACAGTTCACTCTATCATGCATCAGCTCCTGGTAACAGATGTCATACGCTAACGAAGATGGCGATACTTGGGACAAGTTATCCGTATGGCGATAGATAGACCCCCCAGAGCGGTACTCGAGTAACCACCAGAGGGAACCCGGAGAAGAGGAAAGCCAAAAAACAAAGCCATAACGTCATACACACAAGCAAGACCTGAAATTCCCAATGGAAAGATGTCTGGGCGGCAGCAAACATGAGGGTTATTGGTGGTTCTTTCTGGTTGCCCTGGGTGCCTCCGGCAGCAGAGGAGGAACTAAGGTCTAAGGGTCTAAGGTAATTTCAAATGTTATTCGTAATGATTTTGAGTCACGAAATTACACTAAACGGGATAACTTCATTGTCCGTTATATTAAAATCGTACAACGCGCAGTTGGGTTTTCGTATTCTAATCCAACAATTGTGTTAGTTGGGTTTCAGCATTCGAATCCAAAATTTGACTTAGTTCGGTTTCGACACCGTTTCTGGCGTTTACCCACCCATAGAAAATAAAAGGTAAAGAGGTGAAGATTACGGCATTAGACTTTACAGTCCCCTACTGGCGGTGCTGATCTCCGTTTCTTGGCCCTTCAGCCAAGGAAGTGCAATGAGGGGTTGGGGGCCAACCATCCTGTGCTTTCGCACACCCTTCCTGATTGCCTTCCCCAGATTTCTCTAGGTACCCATTTTGAGCTGGGTTGACTCTGGCTGAACTTTCAGTCACGTCACTGACCCCCGTCCCACACTAAATAATTGGGTAAACTAGGATTCGAACCCTCACCCTCTCAGACAAAGGATTCTGAATCCAGCTCACCAATCCACTCGGCCAGGACGGCCAGGAACCATAGAAAATACCCTCCGCGGAAAATACACAACCAAGGAAAATGCACCCCGCAGAAAATAAACCCCGAGGAAAATATGGCTTTCCAAATAAGAATTTTATTTGATCTTTGCTTTTTTATTTTTCACAGGGGTAGAAATTTATGTACTTGTACATAACACGTCACTCAATCAAGTTTATGATGTGCAAAAACTGGTTTCTTCGTTAGTCTCTTCCTGCTTAGCGTGAGACAAGACAAATAAAAGTGACAGAATAGATGGGAAATATATATTTTGGGCTATATATTTCTGTAAAAGCAGGCCGGAGCTATAAGTATTTGGACAGTTTGAAGTCAGAAAATAATTCTTAGTTCCTAATATGCAGAATAATTTTACCTAACACATTTTGCATACAGACTCGCTATACTTCATCCTCCCCCATGAGCAAATATATAGCCAAAATTACGTATTTCCCATCTATTTTGTCACTTGGGTTTATCTTGTCTCAGACTAACCTGAGCCTGAGATTAGCCTGAGATCTCAGGCTAATCTGTAAGAAACTAACGAAAAAACCGGTTTGATCTCGAGTTTTACAAAGCGTAAACTTGAGTGACGTATACCACACGAGTACCAAAATTCCTCCCCCTCCCCCTACGGCAAATAAAAAACCAAACTCAAATAAAATTCTCCACTTTAGAAAGCCTTATTTTCCATGGAGGGTATTTTCCAGGGGGGTGGGGGAATGCCGGCCACCAGTGATTTTCAATTAAAATCAGGTAGTTGCGGACATCAAGCCATGGTTAATTGTAGAAAAAGCCAAGACAGACAGTCCGAGTGAGTGAGAGGCAAATCTGGCATTGCATTAGTGCTCTACAGTGACCTAGAGAGGTTATGTTACATAGGAGGTGTTAAATAGCAACGGCTTTAGGTGTTTCGTTACGTAAATGATTAAGTATCGAAGTTTTATCCTGAAACAAATTTTTCACGCCAGCGTTCCAATATGTGGCTAGCCCACCCTAGCAAGCAATTTTAGAGGGGGTGGATTATTATTAGAGGTAAATTTAACTAACATTAAGAGGTAGTTCTGAGAGGTTTTAATAGAAATGTTACATTTCTCTTAGCCAAGACTATGCATATTTACACCACCGTGACAACATGTGGCTAGCCCACCCTAGCAAGCAATTTCAGAGGGGGTGGGTTATTATTAGAGGTAAATTTAATCCTTATTAAGAGCTATTTCTGAGAGCTTTTAATAAAAATGTCGGTTTTTTTTGCGCCAAAACTATGCGTATCTACACCACCGTGACAATATGTGGCTAGCCCACCATAGCAAGCAATTTCAGAGGGGGTGGGTTATTATTAGAGGTAAATTTAACTAATATTAAGAGGTAGTTCTGAGAGGTTTTAATGGAAATGTTACATTTCTCTTAACCAAGACTATGCCTATTTACACCACCGTGACAATTTGTGGCTATGACCCCCTAGCAAGCAATTCCAAAAGGGGAGCAAATTATTATTAAAATTTAAACCATTTTAAGAGTTATTTCTGAGAGCTCATTGAAAATATCTCTTTTCTTTGACTGGGTGTTACTTTTCAGTCCCCCTCCGCCAAAAAATTGTTTAACACCTCCTGCCTTAAATTTAAAATATAGAACGTGTTAGTACAAGCAATTCACGCCACCAAGGCAATATGTGACTGGTCCGTGGTACCCTTGTGATACATATTATCGTTTCTTAGACATTTTTCAAATATTGTCATATTCAAAATATACATTTAAACCATTGATTCATGTTTTTTGCAACCCAACCCTCTATGATACAACATTCAATTCAAACCACCGTGCCACACTGTTACTGAACTGCTACTGCACCCTATGGCACCCCTTCATTATTGCTGAGACATTTTCCAGATATTTACTTGTTAAAAATCATTCATTGAATAAATTGCTTCCTGTTTTTGCAACTCAACCCTCCATGATACACCATGTCAATTATCATGCCACACTATAATTTGCCCTCTGGCACCCTCTAGAACCCCGCATTATTCCTAAGACATTTCCCAGTTATTTTTCTTGTCAAAAATCAAGCATTAAATCCAGAGATTCATGTTTTCGTAAGCCAAACCTCCATGATACACCATGTCGATTCACACCACCGTGCCACACTATTACCACTCTGGCACCGTGCCACCGTGCCACCACTCTGGCACCCTTCATTATTCCAAAGACATTTTTCGTGCATTTTCCTTCAAAAATATCCGTTTACACTATAATCGACCCTTTATACTTAAAGGAAAAAACCCAAATAACGTTTCTTCTCATGAATCCTGGGAATTGAGGCCAGCAAGACACAATCTAACACCCCAATGACACCCTTTGGTGCACATTACCACACTTAAGGGTTTTTAAACCTTTTCCCCAAAAATGGTTTTACAAACTAAAAATCACCATTGGTTTTACAAAAACAGCGAGAACCTGCTATTGCGTTATTAGATTGCTATGCTCCTTGACACTTCAGATCCCATTCTCCTTATTTCCAGTCATTTTGTGAAGAAAAACTCCCCCATCGAAAAGAAACATTTTCTTGAAAAAGCCTTACCTTATCCCCAAAATAAGTAGAAACCGGGACCTAACCGTAGGCATCACGACCAAGCCGTAGAAATCCAGGCAAGCTCCTAGAAATCATGACCGAACTGTGGAAATCAAGGGTAAACTCTAAAATCAAGATCAGTACATATAAATCATAGGCAATACATGGAAATCCCCATGAATTCGTAAAAATCAGGGTCAGCCGTGATCAAGAGATCAATATGTAGAAATCCAGAACAATCCTTAGAAATCAAGACCAATATATAGAAATCAGAACAACCGTATGAATCCAGACCAAACCATAGACATCAAGATCAATAAGATGAAATCTAGAGATAAATATCTAGAAATCCAGAAAAATCCTTAATATATATATCTATTATATAATTAATATATAATATATCTAAAACCCTTAAATATCTAGAAATTATGAGCAGAGCATAGAAATTCACTCCAAACCATAAAAATCAAGGCTAAATTGTGGAAATAAAGGTCAACCTCTAAAAATAATGACCAGCCCAAACAAATCAAGAGAACAATATGTAGAAATCCAAACCAAACCCTACAAATCAGGACCAAACCCTACAAATCCAGACCAAATAATACAAACCAAGAGACCAATACATAGAAATCCAGAACAAACGATAGAAATCCAAGACCAATCCCCAGAAATCGAGAGATCAATATGTAGAAATCGAGAACAATCCTTAGAAATCAAGACCAATACACACAAATCCAGGCAAACTTATAAAAATCAAGACCAAAATCTAGAAATCAATACCAGTTCACAGGAATCGTAACCAATAAATAGAAATGCGGAAGAATTCATAGAAATCATAAGGAATGCATAGAAATAAACAAATTCATGAAAATCGAGACAAATCCAAAAATCAAGGTCAACATCTAAAAATCAAAATGAATACATAGAAATCATGACGAGGCCCAAAAAATCCAGACAAACTCATAAAAATCAGGACCTAACGATAGAAATCAAGACCAACCTCTAAAGATCCAAACCAATCCGAAGAAATAAAGCGAGCAATACGTAAAATCTAGAACAACCCCATAGAGACCATTACTAATGCTTAGAAATCCAGACGAACTCGCAAAAATCAAGAGATCAATAATTAGAAATCCAGAACAATCCTTTGAAATAAAAAAAAAATACATAGAAATCAAGACAAGGCCATAGAAATCAACACTAAACTGTAGAAGTCCTAACCAGTGCATGGAAATTCAGAGCGAACCGTAAAAACCAAGACCAAAGTCTAGAAATCAAGGCCAACCTACAAAATCAAGACCAGTTCATTTCACTTTATTTATAAATCAAACACATTTAATTAATTTGCAAGTACCCACCCCAAGAAAGATACAAAAAAGCACTTGCGACTGGGCGGGTACATAAAACTCATTTTCTAACCAATAATTCACTACAAGCGAAACAACAACAAAAACATAAAAAACAAAAAAAAAAAAAAAACAATAACTAATAACAACCAATCTCTCATCAACTCATCAATAATAATAACCAATCTCATAATAATAAACAGAAAAGAGAAAAAAAAGAAAAGAAAATACAAATAAATAAATAAAAGAACTATAAGCCTTGGCCAAGCAAATACTTTTTCAATTTATTTTTAAATAGCCCCAGGTGCTCCACCCGAATGCTCTCTGGAACAGAGTTCCACACATTAGGCCCTAAAAATCCAGTAAGGAAGCCGGCCCTGGTTCTCTGGAAATCACTAGCGTGACGCGTTTCGTAAGGATGCAAAGACCTATTTTCACTAAAGTAATCACGAAAGACCTCTGGACTTACATTATCTCAACATTGATAAGTAAAGATTCCATCTTAGCACTCCTGTAGTTATCTACATTTTAGCACTTGCAACTTTTTGAAGCGAGCTGTGGTGATGAAGAAATCAAGGACAAAATCTAACAATCAAGATAAATACAAACAAATCATGACCAGACCCTATAAATCCAAACCAATTCATAAAAACCAAGACCAAACCAAAGAAATTGAGGGCAACCTCTAAAAATTCAGGACCAATCAGACCAAACCATAGACATCAAGACCAATCCAAAGAAATCAAGAGATCAACATGTAGAAATCCAGAAAAACCCTCAGAAATCCTGACCAGTGCTTAGAAATACATTCCTAAACATAAAAATCAAGATTAAAGTGTAGAAATCAGTCAACTATAGAAATCCAGACAAAACCATAGATATCAGGACCAAGCTGTAGAAACAAAGAGATAAACATGTTGAAATTTAGAACATATTTCATATATTCATAGGAATCACGACCGGTGCATAGAAATCCAGACTAAACCGTAACAACCAAGAGAAAACAGAAAAAAAAAGATAATTAAGCAGAAATCGAGACCAAACCTTCGAAATCCAGACTCAACCATAGAAATCAAGAGACAAATGCATAGAAATTAAGACAAAACCATAGAAATCAAAAACAATTCCCTAGAATCATAAACAATACATAAAAATCAGGACGAATTCGCGGAAATTATTAGCAATACATAGAAATCAGCACGAATTCATAAAAATCAGTCGTCAGCCCCAGAAATTCAGATCAAACCACAGACACAAGGACCAAACCTTAGAAATCAAGAGATCAATATATTGAAACCGAGAACAGTCCTTAGAAATCATTACCTTTACATAAAAATCCAGTTAGGCATTCCTAATAAATCTACGAAGTCAAGTAAGAATACGTCAACCTCGATAAATCTATCAAGTCATGCAAGGTTGCGTCACATCCCACGTGTGTAGTCATTACGTAACACCAGCGTGTGTACCCCCTTCAGTTACAAAAGGGACTTCCCCTCCAGACTAACTGACTCTAACAAGTCCTATTATATAACATCCCAAAACCTATTACGTAACAAGCAAAGTAAACATTCCCCTATTACTAACAACCAAAGAAGTCTTGAAAACGTCTTGTTGGTGAAATTTGTTTGCTTGGTAACCCTGGTGGAGTTGCTTGCTAGGGACCCTGCTAGAATTGCTCACTAGGGGGCCACCGGCTGAATTGGATGTTAGGGCCCAGCTGATTAGGTTAGGGGACTGGAGAAATTGAAACGCTAGGGGCTCCCGATAGAATTGAATGCTGCCCCCCGGTAGTTAGGTTAGACTGGTGAAATTTGACTCCATTAGAATTGATACTAGGAGCAACAGTGAATTTGGACGCTAGCCCCCCCCCTTTAGTGGTTAGGTTAGGGATCCAACGAAATTGGATGCTAGGGGTCCCACTGGTTAGGTTAGGGGAGCTGGTGAAATTGGAAGCTAGGGCCCTAATGGAGTTGGATGCTAGAGACCAAATGGAATTTATTGCTAGGGGCCACCTTGGAATTTGGTGCTAGCGCCCGGTGGAATTACTCGCAGTGTTCGGCGACTCGAAGGTTCCCCGATAGTGGGTCCTGAAGGTGTTTTTTTTTAAGAATCAAAGAAACTATTAGGTAACGTTAGCATCTTGACTAGCTGATCCTGAAGTTTTTTTTTTTAAGAATCAGAGAAAGTAATATGTAACAAGCAAGCATAACATGCTAAAGTTAACATTCCCTAGGACGTAACAGACACCTGCATCTCTTGAAAAACATTCCCTTTGGCGTAAAATTCACCTGCTGGCTGTCACAGGAATGGAGAGATAGGGATGTTGTTAAAAGCAGGGATAGGAATGTTATTAAAATCATTATGATGTCACTACTATCTTCCTCCTTCCTTAACTACAAAACAATCAAAGAACTTTATTGCAGAAGTTTAAATCGCTTTTAAAGTTTTGTAATCTGTCCACTGCTTACAGATATTATTTGTTATTAGAAAATTTGCGGGAGTTCTCTGCAGGGGGGAGGGGATTGCCCGGGAAAATATTTAGTGGGGAGAAATATTTGGGAAGGATTTTCTGTCAATGGGGGTCAAATTGTCCGGCAAGATTTTACCGTGGAAAATGTGGATAATTTCAACAAGGGTGCTGAAAGGTGACACCTTCGTTCTTATTGAATGCTTTTGGTGTTTATTTTAATCCTTTATTGACGTGAAGTGATTTGCTTAACAATGCAAACCAACAAGGGATTGATACCAAAGATTACGTTTCACTGACCTGATTAAGCATTAGATGAAAGCTAAACTTGTTTTGAGACTTCTTGTCTATTTTTTTTTATTTCCCACATATAGTTTCATTTTATTTATTTATTTATTAATACGAATAGCGGTAAGCATCAATGCTTGTCGCAAAAACACAAAATCATAACACTAATCTAAAGTAAATTGGCAACGACAAACTAAACAGCAAACACTTCTAAATAACACGAAACTACACAACAAAAGCGTCTAAATAAAAAGGCGTATTTACTAATACACTCTTAAAAATTTGAACACTCTCTGCCTCGACAACCTCCAAAGGCAAACCATTCTATGGTCCGGCAACTCTACAAACGAAAGATAATTTACCAATTTTTTCAGCGGTTTTGGGGGATATAATTTATAATCATGCTGACAAGTAGAGTGATAATGGCTAAGCTTAAAAAATAAATTTGAATCTACATCATCCACTACTTTAATTATATAAAACACATTTACAAGGTCACTGCGAAGTCTACGAAACTTCAACAGCGGGAGTTGAAGCCTAGAAAGTTATGCCTTCATTATAGGTCCTGTGTGTGTGGGGGGGGGGGGGTAATAGTGTCCGAGCATTGGTCACTTGATCTGATTTTTTTTTTTTTAGTGTGCCCTCTCCCTATCTTCTATGACCCTTGGTTTGATATAATTACTCCTGACCTGCGAAATAAGATAGGCCATTGAAACTTACTCATTTTGTTATCCTACCACCCCCTACACAAAGATCTACCTCCTCTCTTTAATAATATATCACTCTGTCATGAACTGTAGAAATCATGGCATTCTTCTAAAAATCCAGACAAGTTCATAAAAATCAAGATCACTTGTAGAAATCAAGAGCAACCACATAGAAATCATAACTAATACATAAAAATCCAGACGAATTCGCAAAAATTAAAAGACCAATGTGTAGAAGAACGACCCTGTCACTCTGTCACTTCAGTTAAATAAAGCATTGAAATAGATGTTAGAAATACTTCTGCTCAATACGAAGGGGGGTTACCTTGCACCATCTTTGTGGATATTAACAACATTTTTTTTCACAGGAAAATCTTGCCAGAGACTTTGATCCCTAATGAAAATTTCCCCAGGACAATTCAAAGGTAAAGTTCTCTCCATGCTTAAATTGTCAATACAAAAAGGAAGAAAGACAAATAAAAAGGTATGCAAAAGAATTCAGAGTAAATCTTCCAATTATTTTTCCCCACTGAAAATTCCCTAGCAAAAAAATATCCGTGAAATTCCCAATAACAAATACTATATATAAGTAATGGACAATAGAGGTTGTATAGTGATCAATCAGGAAAAATCTTATAAAACAAAATTGCGAAAAATTTAAAGCTCAATTGTTACTTCTCTTATATGTATTATCTGTTTCCAAATAATCATAAGATTTTATTTATGAAGCGTACAAAAATTTGTTTTAGCTATACCAATTACGAATAAAATTTAAGGGCACCCATGAAAACCCTGCTCCCAATAAAATTTTGATCATCCGTTCGCTCAAAAAATGAAAGTTTAACTTATATGTGTCCGCATTTGTCGGCATAGTGGACGCTTTTGTTGACAAATTCTTAGAACCCCTCTTCAAAAATTCAAATTCAAGCTTCAGTCCTGTATCCAGTGTGCCTAGAATCGATTTGTTAGTAAGAGATTGTATCATATGAGTATTTCGGGATTCAAGGATTCTGGATCAGAAAACCTGAAATTGGAGCCGTGGTAGCTTTGGATTTTAGACAGTTTGTATATGAAGGATAATGTTCTTTAAAAGGGAGAAGGCACTAGCAAGGACAAAGAGATCCCTAGAATAACTAAAATTCTCTTCCCAAATGCCGAAAGAGCACTTTTTTTTCTTTTATAAATACAGATTTAAAAAGTAGATACTCTTGTAAGAATTTTGATATAGCACATATTGCCAATCAAAGAGCAAACCCAGCTTTAGGTCAAAATGAAGAGCTGAGGTATCCCTTTCGGATCTTCTTGTTGGATATATATAAACTTAATTCCAAAAAAAGCAATGTTTTTCCGAGGGAAATAAAGAGAGAAGTTGAAACTTAGAAACGAGTAAAAATAATTTCTTCATGGCCAATTTACCATATATAAAAAATACTAGTGCAAATAAATCAACTATTGATATTTTCCTGTTTCATTTCAATATGACGCCTTTTTCGAGGGGTTTTAAACTTTTTTTTTTCTAATTCACAATAAATCTCTTTTCGCAATAAACTTTTATTTTTAAGACAAACCGAAGTAATAGCTATCATTTTTGAATCAGTATCAGATGGCAATTTTTTTTTCTAAACATGTGTTTTGACTTTTGGTTCTCTGGGCAGAGGTTTACTTTTCACTAGGTTTAGCTGCCGTTGCAACCATGATTGCATTGTATCAATAGATATATAGCCATTGTCAGGGTTGGTGAAGCCCGGAGATTTAAAACATCCCCCCCATACACGAATATAAGCAAAAACACTGAATCAAAGTTAAAATTTTGATCAGAGTGGACAGCCGCCCCCGCCCCAGATGCGGTACCTGGGGTTGTTGCTCTGGTTATACCCATTCTCTGTGAATAGTTTTGAATAGATACAATAGGAAGCCATAAAGCTTTGCGAGCCAGAATTTACCCCCCCCCCATTATTAAAAAAATAAACATGCAAATACAGTGTTCCTGTATTCGACAAATCACTAGAAATCCCCGCAACTCCCCCAAAGAGATCGGATCCGGCTCGATCATGTCAATCAAGTATCTAGAACTTGTTCTTATTCGTCCCATCAAGTTTCATCCCGATCTCTCCACTCTAAGTGTTTTCCAATATTTCCGTTCCCCCCTCCACCCCCTAACTTTCCCAGACTCAATCTGAATCGAAAATGGAGCATCTGAGACATGAGATATTTCTATACATCGATGTTCATTAAGATCCGATTATCCATTCGTAAGATAAACATATCTTAATTTTCACGATTTTCCCTCCCTCCAGCCCCCCCCCCTCCCAGATGGTCGAATCGGGGAAACGACTGTTATCAAGTTCAGAAGCACCGAACTCGCCAAAGCAATGGAAATCCCCCCGATTTCCCCAATGAGAGCAGATCCGGTTATTTCAATCACGTATCTAGGACTTGTGCTTATTCTTCCCATCAAGTTTCATCCCTATATCTCCACTATAAGCGTTTTCTAAGATTTCCGGTTTCCCCCTCCAAATCCCCCAGCATCACCGGATCAAGTCGTGATTTAAAATTAGAGCTCTTAGACACGAGGTCCTTCTAAATATCAAATTTTGTTAAGATCCAATCACCCGTTCACAAGTTAAAATACCTCATTTTTTCTATTTTTTTCCGAATTAACCGTCTCTCCACTCCCCCCCCCCAGATGGTCGAATCAGGGAAGCAACTATTTCTAATTTAACCTGGTCCGGTCCCTGATATGCTTGCCAACTTCCATCATCCTGGCTTATCTGGAAGTGCCGAAACTAGCAAAACCGGGACCGATAGACCGACTGACAGAAATTGCGATCGCTATATGGCACTTGGCCGACGGGCAAGTACCATAAAAATGAAAAAATCCTGGATACAACACTGATTATTTGCACCCGCTTATCCTATTGCTAAAAATTCTTCTAAATCAGTTAAGTTAATCTAAAAGGCCTACAAGTACCTTTAGGCAGGTGCCAGAATTTCCATTCAAATATGTTATAGAATTGGCTAACTTCATTTAAAAGGTCCCGAGCACTAAACAGGAAATTCACTACACGTGATTAGAAGCATTGGTGATAAAAGGATTTTTCAGATGACTTTTAGAATTTTTGCGGTAAAAATTGAGAGATTCCTCTTAAGACCCACAAATGTCTTAACAGCCCATTAAAAAAATGTATATAAATATAACTTCTCAAGGCCAAATCTCCAATTTATAAGTCCAATTGAAATAGAATAAAAAATGACTAACCACATATAAAAAGCTCCTCGCAAATATTAATTTAATCAAAATGTAAGCCCTACAAAACCGATTCTAAATAAAAGAATAAGTCAACCTGCAGAACAGCCTTCAAACATTCGTTAAAAAGGAAAAAAGGCACTCCTGGATCTAGATTTTAAGCAAAAATGGTGAATTTCGAATTCGGCTTAAAAACAGCCAAATCTGCATTCAAACCCCTTCCATTACACTTTTTTTGACATTTGAGTCACCTGAATGTATTGCACATATAGCTCCAACAGCTTTTTTCCCAATCGAATCCTTTAGAAAAAATACCATAACGTTTATGTTTGTGATTCATAAGCGACTACAGAGAGGAGGGGTACAAAAAACGTTTACCCTCAAAAAAGAAGAAATAAACCTTGAAAACATGTGAAAAATCTCCCGTATTACAGGTAATAAGGCTACAATATCATGTAAAAAACGTATTTACCAACTTAGCTAGTATTGGTGAATTTAATAGATTTTAGAAGCTTGAGAATTTAGCTCAAGGTTTGAATATTTTTTTTTTTTAATATAAGCATGCAAATAAAGGAAAAGAAAAGTATTAGATCGGTGATTAAAAATTCAATAGACGTTGAATAACTCTTAGAGTAAGAAAAAGAAATGAAAACAGCTTACAATACCTTAGAACTTATTCTTCTTCATCTTCTTTTAGCATGCAACATTTCCATTAGCAGAGTCTGAGTAGGGGCGCAACCGTTTAGATGCTTCAAATACAAAAAATCCTCTCCTCTAGACGATATTGCCCTTAAATCAGGTATCAGGCCCAGTAGTTTACTGAATTTGTCCTTTAAAAAAAAACAACATAACAATAACCGTCATTACAAAATGACAAAGAAGCAAAGGAGGAGGGAATCAACTAAGGGCCAGTCACAGCTAAAATTGTCTTAAATACTCTTAATAATTTTCCGCAATTTATTATAAGATTATTGATTTTAAGGTTTTATTTCGAACAAAATGTCGAACTTGCAACCCAAAATGTTTTATAAACACGTAAATGTTGCTAATTCGATGGCATATTTACACACAATTTTGAAATATATATATATATATATATATATATATATATATATATATATATATATATATATATTTATATTTGTATACGGTCAATCCATTTTTCCCTATATTTATGAAGAAAGAAACACTAATGAAAATTTTAATCTAAAAATTTGGTTAACAGGAAAAAAAAGGTGAGAGTTGGCTTCTGATCATTCATTTTTTTTTTTTTTTTTGTGGTTTAATGATTTTATTCATAGTAATTTCTTCTCGTTTTATGTTTAATACCAATTGTGAGGAAACTTTTGCATGTGTATGTGATTTTAAATTCGTTCTCTGTATAAAGAATTTTACTTCCTTAAGTTTTTTCTTGGTTTTATATTTTCTATTTTTGTGGCAATTGGTATCTACAAAGTGACATATAGAGATCGCAAATTCTGCCGGTCGGTCTGTCGGTCTGTCTGTTTGTCCCGGTTTTGCTACTGTAGGCACTTCAAGGTAAGCTAGGACAATAAAATTTGACAGGCGTATCAGGAACCAGACCAGATTAAATTAAAAATTGTCATTTACCTGATTCGACTATCCTAGGGCGGGGGACTGGGGGAAACGGTTAAATCAGAAAAATTAGAAAAAATGAGTTATTTTTAACTTACGAAGGAGTGATCGGATTTTAATGAAAATTTGATGTTTGGAAGGATATCGTGTCTCAGAGCTCTTATTTTAAATCCCGACCGGATCTGGTGACATTGGGGGGAGTTTGGGGGCCTAAAATCTTGAAAACGCTTAGAGTGGAGGGGTCGGGATGAAAGTTGATGGGAAAAATAAGCACAAGTCTTAGATACGTGATTGACATAACCGAAACGAATCCGCTCTCTTTGGAGGAGTTGAGAGGGGGATTAATTCTGAAAAATTAGAAAAAATTAGGTATTTTTAACTTACGAAGGAGTGATCGGATCTTAATGAAATTTGGTGTTTGGAAGGATATCGTGTCTCAGAGCTCTTATTTTAAATTCCGACCGGATCCGATGACATTGGGGGGAGTTGGTGGGAGGAACCTAAAATCTTGGAAAACGCTTAGAGTGGAGGGATCGGGATGAAACTTGGTGGAAAAAAAAAGAAAACGTTCTAGATACGTGATTGACATAACCAGGACGGATCCGCTCTCTTTGGGGGATGGTTAATTCTAAAAAATTAGCAAAAATGAGGTATTTCTAACTTACGAAGGAGTGATCGGATCTTAATGAAATTTCACATTTAGAAGGACCTCGTAACTCAGATCTCCAAGATGACACTCCCAGTGTCATTGGGGGGGGGGATTGGAAATCTTGGAAAATGCTTAAAGCGGAGAGATCAGGATGAAACTTGGTGGGAAGAATAAGCACAAGTCCAAGATACGTGACCAACATAACCTGACCGGATCCGCTCTTTTTGGTGGAGTTGGGGGAGTAATTCGGAAAAATTAGAAAAAAATGAGGTATATGTAACTTACGAACGGGTGATCAGATCTTCATGAAATTTGATATTCAGAAGGATCTTGTGCTTTAAAACTCTGATTCAAAATCCCGACTAGATCCAGTGCCATTAGGGGGAGTTGGAGGGGGAAACCGAAATTCTTGGAAAACGTGAAAATCGAGGTATCTCACGAATGGGTGATCGAATCTTAATGAAACTTGATATACAGAAGAATCTTATGTCTCAGATGCTCCATTTTAATTTGAATCGGGTCTGGGGACATAGAGGGTTGGAGGGGGGAAACAGAAATCTTGGGAACCTGAAATCTTGGAAAACACTTAGAGTGGAGAGATCAGGATGAAACTTGATGGGAAGAATAAGCACAAGTTTTAGGTACGAGATTCACATAATTAGAACGGATCCGTTCTCTTTTAGGGAGCTGGGGGTTGTTAACTTGGAAAAATTAGAAAAATTGAGGTATTTTTAACTTAAGAACGGGTGACCGAATCTGAATGAAATTTGATACTTAGAACGAACTGTCTCAAAACTCTTATTCCGAATCCCAACCAGATCTGTTGATATTGGGGGGAGTTGGAGGGGGAAATCAGAAATCTTGGAATACGCTTATAAATGTCGTAGATACGTGATCGACACAACTGGATTGGATCCGCTCTCTTTGGGGGAGTTAGGGGGTTCAGTGCTTTGGCGAGTTTTGTGCTTCTGGACGCGCTAGGGCGATGAAAATTGGTAGGCGTGTCAGGGAGCAGCACAAATTGACTTGATAAAGTCGTTTTCCCCAATTCGACCATCTGAGGGCTGAAGGGAGAGGAAAATTTAGAAAAACTGAGGTAATTTTAACTTACGAGTGGGTGATCAGATCTTAATGAATTTTGATATTTAGAAGGATCTCGAGACTCAGAGCTCTTATTTTAAATCCCGACCGGCATTAAGCCTCTGATTTTCCTTTTAAAGCAATCTATTGATTCTTAGAATTTTACTAGAGCTCATACCATATGAGTTCTTGGCTCTTCCGACTTCGTCACAAGTGCCGTATGAGCTCTTAGCTCTTTTTTATATTGACACTATTTTTGTCTCTACCAATACCAACAACGTTGGTCAATGTTCTTGTTAAAAACCATAATTTATGCTTAGCATAGTAAAATGGTGACGGTAGTAGTCATATTTGAAGTAGTCACACGAGAGATTCTGGATATTTATATTGCAAAATAACCCTCATACCACATATTTTTTGAATCTTTAAACACGAAATATGAAAAAATCTAATAATATTTGACAAATATCAGTTTTTTTCATTTAAATTACAGGCCGAAAAGTCTCTCCTTGGTGGAGATGCAGTATGAGAGCGGGTGTCTTGTGATGGTCTTGTTTTCTTCTCTTGGTTTTCTTCGTTTTTTTCTTTCTTTCTTCTTATTATTATTTTCTTCATCTTTTTAGTATATTCATTTATGTTATTAATTATGTGAATTAATTACACAAAAGATGAAGGAATGAATATAAAGACAACAAAACGAGTCAATGGCCAGTAAATGAAAACAAAGAGAAACAATAAAAATTAAACGAATATTTCGGCCGTATACAAATAGGCGTGTTCGCATAGAAAGAAAATAGAAACTAAAAATATTTATACACATAAAACTAAAATAGACTAACACAAGATATATAATATACAATTACTTACATTTATAATTGGCAGCTACCTTCATGAAATCATAAAAGTAACTGGAATAAAAGTTTAAAATAACAAATGAAGGTAGCTGCCAGTTGAACATATAAGTCATTCTATATTATATAATTTTATGCTAGTCAAGTCGTTTTCATTTACTGGCCATAGACCCATTTGTCGTCTTTACATTCATTTCTTTGCTTCTTTCTTTCTTTTTTTCTTTTCTTTTCTTTTTTTTTGTCATGACTGGCCAGTTCGGGTTTAGATCTTTTATTTGTAAATTAATTAACTAATTGAATCACTACACAGGTTTATTTGGCCTAGTAGCGGCTATATCTGTTTAATTGATTTGTTATTGTGTGTGATGAGATAAATAATAAAAGGATCATTCATAAAAAAGATAAATAAATAAAACCTTAATGATTTTTATTTAAAATTTTATAATGCAACATTTATCGTACGTTTGTAATCAACAAGATCAAACTCTTAATATCCACAATGGTAGAAACTAAAAACAGTTGGCAAAAAATGTATCTAGTTTGTTTCGGTTCAGAATCATTTGCAATTTTAGCAACTTTTAATGATCAATATAAAATAATTTAGGACATCTCTTAAACGGTCCCAAAAGAATATAAACTCAAAAGAGGTGCTAGTTGTTTATATAAGTGGAGGAGAAGTGAGGCAGCGTAGAATTGGTACGAACCCACTAGCCTTAGCTCTAATCCTCTAATCAATCACGTTGAAATTTACTGTGTGACTTTGATCTACAACCAGGTCCCGCATATCCATTGCTTATGAGGCAAGTACTGGACGACTTTGATTTAGGAAAGACTGGACGACTTTGACTTCGAAGCTGATATTGCAATAGTAGCTTCGGATTTGAAGTTTGCAATGTAATAGTTTCTAAGCCTTAGAAGCCTGAGAGGACATTTGCCCTGTTATAATCATTTTGTAATTTTAGAAATCTTATTTTTATTGAAATAAAGTAGAGGTCGCAGTTAATCAATGAAAATAATTAATGAATAATAATCAACTAATGCAATAAACTAAAAAACAATTAAATAATAATACCTAAAAATGTAATAAAAATTAAATAATTTAAATAATGAAATAAAAATAAATCGATAAATTGAAAACAATTATCTTAATAATAAATATAATTTTTCGCAAAATTTGGTCTGAAAATTTTGATGGAGATACGGGGGGAGGGGGGGGGCTAATCAAAATGTTGCCCCGGGCACAGGAAAGATCAGAATTACCCTTGATCAAATCTACATCTCTTTTATTATAGTTGCTACAATAGACTACAATTTACAGTTCAAAGAAAACTAGAGACACAATTTTGCAATTCTTCGAAGTAGATACACTTTTAAACCTATTCTCAGTGAGGGCCCCATTAGAACTCTATACCTGGGGATTTCCCCAACCTTACATGTTAATCTTCCAGTTTCTATAAAGCAGTGGGTATGAGAGATTCCTCCCCTTAACGGGATAATTCTTCAAACGAAAAGGAATGAAAAATTGAAGAGATTCTGTTATTTATGACAGAAAAACTTACTTTTGAAGGCAGTAGGACCCTCATCAAGCAAAAAATTCCTAGTCTCATGGGCATTGGCTGTAAATTTTGCAAATTTTGCTGCAACTATTTATAGCTTCGTTTTAGCAAAAGTAGCAATCCTGTATAATGCGAACCATAGCCTACAGAAACCGAAGGTTTCTATACGTTTCGAGAGAACTTGTCTGGTCAGAACTTTCTTTTTATTTATAGGTGAATTCAGGACTGAAAATTATTATGCACGTATGTAGGTTTAGCTAAACAGTAAAAGTTACTTGCAAAGTTGCAAAAATGAATTTTAGTTAACTTCGATAAATAACTTCAATGGCTTCGCAAGTGGCAGTGGAACGGAATAAAAGAATGCAACATTTAGTGGTCTTATTTCATAAAAATGTAGCGGGGGGGGGAAGGAAACAAGTTATTTTTATAATTTTTCAATCAAAATATCAAAGAGGGCATTTTGAATAAAAAATAAACCTTGACCAACCCTCCTGAACTGACATAATTAGAATCATTCTGGCCGAAAATCATCAAACAAAGGTTTTATACCATCCCTATGCTGAAAAACAACGATGACCACTATTTTGCATGGGTAGCTGTGATATGTCTCCTACTTTTTTTTTCACAAGGACTTGGAAGCTATTGCAAGATTAGAGATATACATATTTCTAAAGGTTTATTTAAAGGCAGCGTACTTCACATTCAAATTCTACGGCCCTTGTGTTTGAGCAGCCATTCTTAAAAAGAATCATTAGAAAAAGCCAATCTTTGCGTAAAGAGTGACTGTTAAGGTGCGGGCCCCTTCATATACGGAATAATTTGTGTGTGTTTTACGTTTTACGATGCTCCTTAATTTCGGTTGAAAATCCTTGCTTTTTTTTACATAAATTCTAATCGTTTCAATTCATGCTAGGAATGCCAAATCTCGTGTAAGATTTCCTCCCATAAAAAATTCTCCCCGTTGAAAATCCCCCATCCCCATTTCCCCAGGGACTAAGGGGGTTCATGTCATTCCCCATAGAATAGGTATTGGAGCTTTCAACTACACTGAACCAAATATATACGTCAATACTGTAATCAGATGTGTTAGGGAAAAAGGGGCATAGGAGGGGTTAATTTAGTTCCAGTTTTTTTGTTCAATAAGAAAGGGCACTCGAACTTCAGATTTCCATTCGAATGAGCCCTCTTCTGATCTTTTAGAGCCATTGGTTAGATACGGTCACTCATGGGGAAAACAAGAAAAAACTAATAAGCACGCATCCCTGATCTTTCTTCAGGCAAAAAAAAAAATAATAAGAAATTGTCACATTTTTATAGATAGGAGCTTGAAACGTGGAGAGTAGGGTTCTCTGATGTGCTGAATCTGATGGCATGATTTTCATTAAGAGTACTTGACTTTGCTTTTGTTGGATAACTTTAAACTTGATGAATTTTATATATTGGAATCATCAGAATAAGCCAAATCTTTTGATGTATTTTTCTTTTGTATACCTGATGTATCTAGCGATGCCTTTTTTTTTTTACTCAAATATGAAGAGGAGGATTTTATAGTAATCTCTTTTAAAATGTTACAATAATCTCTCATATAAATTATGTAGCCATCTCCTTAAATTTCATGTTTAACATTTAGTCACTAACCTAATGAGAAAATACTTCATATGACTTGCACTGTTGACGAATTATGCTAAGATTTGATTTTCATCATACAGAAAATTAGTAAGTCCTAGTAAACAATCCTAGCACTAGAAAGGAACAAATATCAAAGCAGAAAACGGTCAACAACGTGACTATAAGGACAACTTACCACTGTGTTTGAGTGACAATTAACACAAAAATCAAACAACGCTTGACGAATTTGATCATGCGCATCTGAGACAAGTCGTCGATTCACAATACCACGCACATCTAAAATTATATATAAAATGTATATAACATAAATATTTATATATTATTCATACAAATTCTATATATAAAATTTAAGTATATATATATATATATATATATATATATATATATATATATATATATATATATATATATATATATATATGTATGTATGTATGTATAATTTATAATATAAATTTAAATAAAATTTAAATTTTTTTCCAAATTTATACGTTGAAATTTCTATACAAGTTATCTTTACTTTATTATATATAAGTTATATAAAAAGAATTAAATTAGTTTTTAATTTTTCTTTTGTTTTACCTATTATCATTTAATGCTAACTATAAACTCAAGAAACTAAGCTGAGAGGCTTCACAGATCAGTTGCCATCGACAAATCATCTTCCTCAATATAAAACATAGTAAATAAATTTACGAGTAAAATGTTTAATAAGTCGTGGAATCAAAGCAATAAACATGATATATATTTACGACAGACCATGGGTCTTACAGACAAAAAAAAATTAAAGTAGGGACTTTAGTCACTTTCGGGGTAAGAAATAGGGATCAAATAGATGCCAGTTTAAATGCAAATCACTAAAATAACCACCGGTGAGGATCAACTCCGCTATAGCGAGGTGAAAAACTCACCCTACACTAACGCTAGTTTCTCCCTCAAATACCTGACAGAAATTCCAGTAAAAGCAATTAGTAACATTTCTATCGCTAATCAGAATGTGGCGCAGCGTCTCTTGTTTGACCAATATACTGCTGGCCAAAGAGTATGGGTAACTTATAACAGTGGAAACTGGCATTAGTGTCCGCAAAAAACCCGCAACTATGTAAAATAAGGAACAAAATAATGCGGAACTAAAAAAGTGTATACATAATAAGCGCAGCACTAAAAAAAGCTATCACAGTAATTGCAGCACTGTGCCGCATCTCAGGAAACACAGTGCTGCGACAAATAGTAGTGATAGTGGTAATTAATGATATATTCTGTGTCTGGCTATGCACATAATTCCATGCGTTGGACCAAAGAGTATGGGTATATACCAAAGAGTCTTGGTGACACTTGGCTTTTCTAATCGTTTTCCTGTCAGAAACTGAGATCAGACATTTATTAATACACTAATAAAACAAAATCAATTATTCTTATTATTGCACTGAAAATATGTCAAGTGTCAAAAAACGATAGATGGCATTAAGGTTGTTTTTTGTCGACAATAGCACCAGTTCCCATAATTGTAAGTTACCTATACGCTTTCCTGCTGGCCATCAGACATTTTGCTATAAGAGTAAGAGTGATAGGCAATTGCCAAGAGCTTCTATCTAGCTCAACCACTATTGCATCTATGCAAAAACACAGCCAAAGACCTTTCAAGGGCTAAAAATTAGAAAATAGATGAGATATTCATTTCTAAAAATTTCCATCACAAGCCCCAATATGCCAATTCCAATTTCGGAGTCATAAAAACTAACACAAGCAGAAGAAAAAAAAAATCATAAAAACAAGAAAACTAAAAAAACTAGCAAACAATACCTAAACAGCAATATTAGAATGAAAAATCATTTGTTAGTCAAAGTAATTGAAGTACAAAGTCTTAGAGCAAATTAAAAAGATAAAAACTGAAAAATAATTAGATAGTATGCATATTTAAAAAAAGTTTTAACAGGACATATAAGAATAGAGAGGGGGAGGCAAAACAAGCAAAAAACAAAAAACTTTGGCAGCATCAGTTTTTTGAATTAGTTTGCAGGAAATTTGCCGTTTCTGAATCCCAGAGTTTCTGGTTTCTGACACTTGAAAAATCCGATGCCACTTAAGTTTTCAGCTCACTTGGGATTCAGGGTCTAGGCCGACTCATCCTCAACTCAGTAGTCCGCCCTAAATCACTTTCTATCCCTAAAACAGCTGTTTTTTAGAAACTACGAGAGCCAAAGATACTCTGCAGTGGTCCATTTTCTGAATTCCTCAAAGGGACTTCAGCAGGGAATAACTGTTATAATCGGATGTAGTATTTATTCCTGAATTGAGCATGGTAGCATGTTATTTCTTAGCTATCTCATCATGGTCCAACATTCAAAATTAAACAACTTTACACACGGAAGGAAAGTAAAATAAAAAAAAAGCCCAATGTTAGTAAATTCTACTATTTCACCTCCTGCACTAGGTTTTCTAACAGGATATAAACTAGAATAACTTTTAATTCGAATAGGCTATTGAATTCCAATTGTTTTTCATGGCCTACTCTTTACAAAAAGGTAGGCTAATAGGTTTAAATCAAGTTAGTTTAACTAATAATGAATTCAATATCACACTCTGCAACTAAATTTCCAATTTAATAATAACCTGGTTTCTAGCTTTTCCAAAAATCCAAAAAATTCAGAATACATATTACTATACATTTGAAATTTCAGTATCATGAAAAAAACTGCCATCTAACCAAAGCCACTTCATAGTAAACAATCAATCAAATGGCAATAAAACTACAAATTAAGAAAGAAGTGTTATAGCTAGCTGGCAAAGTGAAAATAAGGATTTTTTTAAGAGAAAATAGGGACTATTTTAAGGACAAATACGACTTTGAGGACGTACGTACGACCCACGAAAATTTTAAGAAAGTGGGGGAGAGGATAAAATCTATTTTCAATATCTAAGGGGGAAACAAACTTATTGTCTTTGCTAATTTACAAACAAAATACAAACAATGACATCTCTGATTGCAAATAACTTAACAGCTGTTTTTTCTTAAATCTAGTGAGGGGAAATACAGGAAAGCAAAGCCGCTCGCTTCCCATTGGACCCTCGTGATAGTAATTAGTATATTCTGGGCTTATCTAGCAAATACAGCGCGTTTGAGATAAATCCTGTTTACAACATTTTATTTTTTTAGGCGGTTTTTTTATGAGTTGATTTTTTTTTATATTTATTAGGCGGTCTTTCCATGCTTTTGGATTTGCTATAGACAAGTGGAGCTCAATGGTAATTTTTTGATCCAAAGACAATCATAAAATACCCAAGTAAACAGAATCACCCAATTATTCCAGTTAGGTTACAACTAAAATAATGAGGTTGAGGGAGGACACACATCCTCCCACGCGCGTTTACACCTTAACCTCCATTTTTTATTTTTCAAAGAATACTTTCTGAATTCCATAATATACTCTATATATTATTGCTATTTTTGCACTAGCGGGACGACACTTGTTTTTTATTCTGCAACTAATATTCTGATATCAGTGAATACAAGAATAATTTTTGTTATTTGTTGATCCCTTTCTTTGCATGCAACTTTCTATTGCTTTGTTCTCAGAACAGGTTCATAAAAGACGTGAATTTCGAATCATCTAAGATCGTCTTTGGTGGTAACCATTTACGATTATCTACCTAGTTCAGCAATAATTTACCTATAGAAAGAATGCCAATTAGTAAATGCAAGTATTTTCCCATAAGAGAGCATCCTGACAAGGGGTACAATCAAAGGGTGTGGGTAACTTACAAAACTGGTAACTGGTGCTAATGTTTATCAACACCATCTAGTGTTTGGTGACATTTGACTTTTTTTGTGTAATAATAAGAATAATTAATTCAACTTGTGTAACTGGTAAAATTAGTGCAATAAGTTTCTAATCTCAGTTCCTGTCAGAACCAAAACAAAGCTTGAAAAATTTCAAGTATCACCAAACACTAGATGGTGTTGACGGTATTTTGTCGACACTGGCGCTAGTTTCCAGTATCATAAGTTACCCATAGTCTTTGGGGTATATTAGTATTCTTGTCTAACACCTACTTCTCTTGTCCGAAACCCAAGAACAAAAACATTTCAAGGCTCAGTTTCCTGCTTAGTTTAAAATTCAACCAGAGTAGTTTGATGATGGAATTTGTGTTTTTTTCCTATTTTATTCGATTTACACTTTCGTATCTTCAAAAAAAATCAAGACAGTAGGCTATAGCCATCTAATGTAGAACGCGGAACACATTTTATACAGATGGCACTAGTGATGCCAGAGCTAATTGTGCAATATGTAGACACGATAATTAACATGGTGGCAGGCCTACCCGGAGCAATAAAAAGGGTGTCAGTTTACAAAATATGCATTATTCTTAAGAGTAGAGATACGAAAAATTAACATGCAAGATACATGAAACTTTATTGCTGATAGAATTCAAAAGTTCCTTTAAAGCTAATAAGTCCATCTTCCAACAATTTCACCTGTCATTAACAATGAAAACATTTGTTAAATGAAACACTAATAATAGTGAAGTACTTTTGGAACCAAGAGATACTGGAAGTTTTCTAAAGATACATTCAACGTAATGAAGTACCTTTGGATTGAGTTGATGAAATTCATCTAGTGGGTTTGCTTTTTGGAAATGGGGAATAAATATCAGATTGATCAGCCCTAAAACCCCTCTCCTTCAACGAAATTGGAACGATTTTTCAATTCATTACTCTGCTTAATTTACAAAGCTTTTCATATATTTGTTGTGCATTCCTTTCTTCTTTCCAATTCAGAAATGAATTTCTGCACGCTACCAACTTGTTTCCACTTTTCATAAAAGTTTACTACATCAAAAATTGATTTAATCTTAGATTAGATTTGATAAGCGGTACATTGCAAACTTTATTGACAAAAACTCAAACCAAACTTATCTATGACACAAAATTATGGGTAAAAGGATTTTCTCTTGGTGGTGGTGAAAGAGAAGAGGGAACACGAAATGTAAATTTCTATACCCAAAAATGTATATTTTTCTGCGGAGAGTCCCAGATCAATTTCATACAATCCGAACGTTGTCAGCAATGCTCCTAAATCTTAATAAAGATTTACAACGTTTTCAAGATATCAAATCTATAATCTATAAGTGCCTACTGGGATCCTCGTGCTACCCTCATAAAAAATCCTTCTCAACTCCTCGTTATCTTTTCCTACCACTTTACGCCGTTTCCCACTGGAAAAAAAAAGACTAAAACTAGATCTACGTTGCATGGGCAACGTGTGGTGTTGTGGCAACCTTTGTTCGGCTTCACCGAGTAAAGTGTTACGAGAGCAACACTTTGGTTTTGTTTCCTCGCTTCGATTAAACGCTGAAGTTGTAAATCTGTAAGGATCTTAAAATGAATACTAGGTACACCAATTCACAAAAGTTGCAAACCCCTCATTGCAACTAGCAAAAACTGCAAACCCCTCATTACTAAAGATGATTGTAGCCTAACAGCCAATTATTACTTACAAGTCCCATAAATGTCTTACCACTGGAACCACATTGGTCTTACCATCAAAAACACCAGAAACAAATAAAAGGTACACCAACTAGCAAAAGTTTGCAACTTTTGCTAGTTGGTGTACCTTTTATTTGTTTCCGGTGTATTTGATGATAAGACCAATGTGGTTCCAGTGGTAAGTTGCGGAAGATGATTATGAACTATCAGCCAACTGTTGTCAGCCGACACGAAGCTTTCCAAAATGCAAAGTCATATTCATCAATCTTCCCTAAGGTCCACACTTTCCGAAAAACCGCAAAGGTTAGACCCATATCACTTTCTAGGAATAAGCTGAAATAGGGGTGCTAGGAACAAAAAAAACAAACAAACACGACAAAACCAATGTTGCTCTCGCAACACAATAAAGTAATGAACCTTATGCTTTCAAGAATAACGGGGATTTAGTTGTTTCCACAACTAGGAAAATAAACGATTTTTTAAATTCCGGCACATAGTATTTTTGGGCCAGCTGATTACTGAACTCGTGTGCCATTATGTTAGCATATAATATTGTACATAATAACGCATGAAAAAAGCAAAAATAAAGGATTCATTAACTGATTTTTAATAATCCCTTGATGCCATACCTGGATTTAAAAGGATCAAGAACTTAATACAGACATAATCATGCAAGTCGAACCGGAGGTCGTTCAACTTGGATATCACAGCAAAAAGCGGCTCTGCAAGGGACTGTGATCCTAGTATTGCCAGCGAAAGAAGATCGAACTTTTGTCCATTGGCTAGTTGAGTTTCTTCTGGTAAATTATTGTGCATCCTCTGATGAATATGGTCTAGAACCAGAAGGTCAGACCAGGAGTTTTGTAGTAGCTTCATTTGATCATCTACCTGGAAAAATTGCTGTATTTAGTAAAAGTAGGAGACAGGGTCGTGTCAGGATTTTTTTTCGGGGAGGGGGGAGGGTTACCAAAGGATTTTTTCAGGTTTTACAAAAAAAAAACTTTCAAAAACGCATCAAACATTTTTTTAGGCTATTTTCATCTTTGCTACGTTTATACGAGTCAGACAACCATTTCAGGGGGGAGAGTCAAACCTCCAAGCCCCCCTGGATACGGCCTTGGTAGGAGATAACTCTCAAGATGGTTTATTGAAGTAGCAGAGGTTCATGAATTATTCCTAAGCTAAAAGAAGATAGCAAACACATCTTTGAAGATTAGTCGAGATCGTCCTGACATATTCACCTTATTGACCCTGCCCCACCCCACCAATAAGATTTGAATCAGGCTTTGTTCCGCCTTTTCTTACTTGTTTTGGTATATTCATAGGTCTCTTGACTGAAATCACAAAGTATTTTTCATTTGTATGATATGGGAGCCAAATCGAATATTGTTCAAATTAAGGGATTATTTCATTTCGTAGCATTTGGACTAACCCTCCCATCACCAGGTGTATAGTAGGAAGTAGAAACGCTGATTCATATCTAAGGAGGCATCATCCCCCATTTACTTTAAATCTGATAGGAGTGTGCCAACAGCAAAGGAAATATTAATCAGGACGTTTCATACCGTCAAACATGGCGGCTGATCCAAACACTAGAAACGTTTCAAGTCACATTGGTCTCCTAAAAAGAGAGCAACTTGTAAGCAGACCAGGATTTACCAACAGGCCCGGGCGTAGGGGCCCACAATGCCGGGGGGTGCAATAAATTATCACAGTTTTTTTTTCTTAACAAAAACTGAACTGACGTGACTTATCGTCAACGTTCCATGTGCACTCCGCCGTCACACTGCCTATTCACAGAAAAGTAAGTTTAAAGCAACGCAGGAATTCCGTGGCTGTCCTATAAACTGTCCGACGTCTCCCAAGAATGGGCAGCCGAGAGTTCAATATCACTTTTCTCTTTCATTACTTTTGTAGCATCAGTTGCGTTCTATTCAGTGTAACACTATCCAAATTTTTTTTAGGGTTTCTCTAAAAAATATTGCAAAAACGGACCGAAAAAACACTTGGGCCTAGAAGCGTCAAAGCTTTAAATCCGGCCCTGCTTGTAAGCACAAATCTTAATTAAGCTTGTTCGTTTTTAGCAATGAAGGGCTACATACTCATGTTACTTGATCAAGCTTTTAACAGTTTTCGACAGAGTTAAGGGAGGAGAATATTAACTGTACAACTTAAAAAATTGACATTTACCATATCTGTCAATTCTTGGTCATGTCCCAAAAAGGCTATAGTAATACACACTTTAATTTGGTTAACCAAAAATAATATTTATTGGGCTCTGCATGATTTCTTGATTTTCCTAAAAATGAAGACACCTGTTCACGTCACTTGTAAACAGCAAATCCTATTTTCATCGATCTGGAATTTTTCTCATCCGGGAACTGAATACGCTCCACTAACCTAGTTGTCAACTTATGAGAGTGTCTAATAAACAATAAAATAGAATTAGGCTATAAGGGACTAGAATAGCTAGAAGTCCAAGATTGGATGCTTTTCGGCCGTGGAAGGTAGAGGCAATAAAGGAGCACACAGAAGCGTATTTATTGCTCTTAAGAGCATTAAATATTACTATTAGTGAAAACTAAAGGCAATATGACAACTATTTATATATTCAAGCATTATGGCTTACATATATTCAAGATTTTTTTTTTACAATATATTCAAGGATTATGACAATGCAATAACAATCGGAAAAAAAACGAAAGAGCGAATTGAAACCTAAAAATGTAAAAATACAATGAATGAAGATATGCAACCTAAAAAAAACAGAAGTTACACTGAACAATAAAACTAAACTTAAGGCGAAGAGAAATAACTTAAAAAAGGGTAGTGTTGCCACCTCTCAGGCAAAATATAATATCACATCCTAAAATCGTCAAAAATATATCACGTCAAAAACACGAGCACCGATCAAACTTCAGGAATTCTTCACTTCGACAATGGCCTATATTGAAAGCCAATTTAGTTTAAAAGTTCATTACACAATATGTTTCATCAGTGAATATTTCTTCTTCTTTTTTTTTGGGGGGGGGGTTCTTTTTTTGAACATTCCTTTTTAGGAAACTCCGCACAAAATGGGTATAATATTTGTTACCTAAAAAAAAACATTTTAAGAAGTTTCCTTTATTTCCACTTCAATTGAGAATATTACAAGTAATCTTCTGAACTATTCAATGAATAACAAAGCCAAAAGTAAAATAAACAGAAGTTGAAATAAATAAGAATGAGTTTATTGTCCCTTTAGACGTCCTTAACCTAAAATGTCATTTGTTTTCTTATTCTAATTGAAAAGATGATTTTGGCAAGAAGAAAAAAACACATCAAAGTTTGAGTTTTAATTTTTAAAAAAACTTTTTTATTCCTTTTAAATTCTTTCACTCCCTTTTAAATGTATTAACAAATAAATATCCCAATCAGATATTTCAATTTAAGAAATCCAAAAAAAAAATCGTAAACCGTAAGTAACGCTGTTGACTTTGGAAGCCGGTGAATTCTCCCTCCCCCCCGTGGAAAATTGTCCCCAGAATGTAATATTCATATAGAGCCAGTATGTATATCATTGGGAAATGTCAACCTCCTCCCCACAGTCCTCAGGGCAAGGGCTGTAAGTTAGACAATGCTCGTTTCCTGTTGATATATAGTATACATTATTGAGAAAGGGCTGCTTACCCACCAATCACTTTCTACCTTTAAAAATGGCACTAGAACTTTTAATTTCCAATCAAAATAGTCCCTTTAAAAGTTTCAATTATATTACTAGCTATTATAGAGCGGTGCTGCCTATGATATTGCTGACATACCATTTTGAAAACTTGTACGCATACAGTTTTTTCGTTTAAGTGAAAATTCCCCTAAACGTTCCCTAAAAGTTTCACCTTATTACCCTTAGCGTCATTAGTTACAGTAGCTGTTGTGGTAGTATTAACAGTATACAAATGGTGCCTTCTGGCTGGTTCAAAATCCGCAACAACTTACCCTTAAAAGTCTAACATAATAAGAAGCCGTTCTTGAGATATTGCTTTGTCATTTTTTTGAAAACCTCGATGCTCATAGTTCATTTTGATTTAATTCAACATCCGCTTAAATATTCCCTAAATATTAAGAACTTATTCAACAAAACTATAAGATCTGGTCCAAAATGTTATTTACAATCCAATATTTGAATTCTCAAGCAGCCAACTGAAAAAGCGGGAAGCTACCAACAAACTTAGAACTATTGTTAGATTGTTACAGTATTGTAACAATACTTAGAAGTATTGTTACATACACTTTAACAGTAGTAAATAACTTACAATTTCCCTTCTAATGAACATCTGGGATTATACAGGGGGAATATGAGAAGGATTTTCCCGATGGGAATACACCTAGATCCGTTGACTTCTATGGTGTCATAACGGTGTGACACTATAATTGTCTGATCGGACACTTTCGATTCGTATGGCATCTTGGTCCACACAAGTTTCGGGTTCACTTTGCATTTACAATAATCGCTGTTATTTTTAGGTCTAAAATGTGATTTAACTAATTTCTGTCCATTTTATGCTTTATCTTTTCCAAACAGTTCGTGGTAAAGAACTGTGGTAAGGAGCGACCCGACTCAATAGTAACCGAAACTCTAAAAAACGGAATTTAGATACCAATAGTTAGATAAAAAGAATTGCATTTTAATGCTGATTTTAAACATATAAGTTTTATCAAGTTTCGTCTCACCGATCAACAGTTACGGGCCTGAGAATGTTTGTCTTATTTTAGAAAATAGGGGGAAACACCCCTAAAAGTCACAGAATCTCAACGAAAATCACACTATCAGATTCAACGTATCAAAGAACAAGGAAGTTTCAAGAACAAGAAAGTTTCAAGGTCCTGTCTACAAAAATGTGAAATTTGTATTTTTTGCCATAAGACAGATTACGAATGCGTCTTTATTTTATTTTTTTCCAGGGGTGATTGTAGCGACCCAATGGTCACTACAATCCACTAGGATGTGCAATCAACTAGGACCCAGTAGTCCTAGAACGTCGCGAGAGGGCTCGTTCTAACGGATATTAAAAGTTCTAATGTCTTTTTTATGTGGACAAAAAATTGGAGGGCACCTAGACCCCCTTCCACGCCATTTTTTTCCCAGTCACTGGATCAAAATTTTGAGATAGCCATTCTGTTCAGCTTAGTCGAAAACCTGATAGCTATGTCTTTGGGGACGACTTAATCCTCTGCAGTCCCCAGGGGAGGAACTGCAAGTTACATTCTTTGACTACTTTTTACATATAGTAATGGTTATTGTGAAGTGATGGAGGGGGGAGGGGGTTACGTGGGAGGATCTTTCCATGGAGGAATTTTCGATGAGGGAAGAGAATTCCCATGAAGGGTGCACAGGATTTTCTAGCATTATTTAAAAAAAAAACAATGAGAATTTTTTTTTTTTAACTGGAAGTAATGAACAGCATTAAAACTTAGAAACGAACATAAAATATTACGTATATAAGAGGGTTCGTCTCATCAACAATACTTTGCTCTTTACACTAAAATATTTTAAGCAATTTCAACTATTTATTCTACAGCGTTTGTTATTCAGGGATCATTCTTAAAGATTTGGGACAAAATTCAAGCTTTAGTGTAAAGAGCGAGGTATTGACGAAGGGGGCGAACCCCTTCATATACGTAATAAAAATACATAAATATAGAAGTTCGCTACGTAAGTTAATTCGTAATGTACGTATGTTTATTACTAACAAAAACGTTAGTAAAAAAATCTAGTTGCATTTTTAAGCAACAAAAAATTGGAGGGCAACTAGGCCTCATCCCCCTCCTTTTCTTATCATCCGATCAAAACTATGAGAAAACCATTTAGCAAAAAAAAATAATTAATATGCAAACTTCGTTTTATTTATTCATGTGCGGTGAGCCAAAATCAAAACATGCATTAATTCAAAGACGTTCAGAAACTAAATTTTGAAAAAAGTTCTATTTTAACTGCAAGTAAGGAGCGACATTAAACTTAAAACGAACAAAAATTATTCCGTATATGAAAGGGGATGGGACTAGACCATTCATACACTTACAAACAAATACAGAAGCTTGAAAATCTCTAATTTGTCCAACATTTAACAAATTCAGGGATTTATAACAAGCACTAGTTTCACGGACCTCTTTAACATATTTACCAGTAGGCCTAATTCTAGTCACTTTATTCTCAAGAACTTGCACTCGCTCATAATTAATAAAACAATTGCTACTCCAGATAAAACAACCATAAGCTATATACGGGTAAATTAATGAATAATAAAGTGCAAGAAGAATCTTCTGTGGCCAGAAATGTTTAAAACGTCGAAGCAGGCCTACATCATGGGTAATCTTAGCAGAAATAGCTTCACTATGATTGCTCAAGGACAGATGACAATCCACTATGAATTGTGACTACTTGCGAATGTGATTCCTACTATTTGTGACTGCGACTACTTGTGACTGTGAGTATTTGCAAATACTTTGACAACTACTGCTACTACTTGCGACTGCGATTGCAATTTCGTGTGGCTACTAATGACTGTAATTGTGACTACTAGCATATGCAACTACTTACGACTGCGACTAATAGTGAGAGCAACTGATTCATATTGTGATTAACGGTACCTGCGACTGAGAATGAGGTTACTTACGAAAAGAATTCTAGGCAGGGCTATAAAGCTTCAATGTTTTGTTTATTCATCATTTTCCCCAAAAGAGACATCATATGAAAGGGGTAGTCACAGAAATTCCAGTGGGGGAAGGGGCTCTTTAGGGTGGACGTTCAAATATTTGGTACCTTTTTTAAGAGTAAAAAATGATTGGGGGAATATGAGCAACCCTACTTCGGCCTTCAGAAGTAACCCTCCCCCAAAAATCATCCGATAAAATTTGAGACCACTATTTTATTCATAATAGTCTGAAGGTCAATTAAATATGCCTCTGAGATATGACCCCACCCTCCAGCCATCAAGACATGTATTGATGTCAGAAGATGTTAAAGGAGGATGTTCAAGAGGTCAAGTGATCAAGAGGAGAACCATTTTCATCACATGCCCTTTTTCACTCCCGTCCACCAAAAACTTCTAATAAACACTTGAAAAAACTATTTTGTTCAAAATTTGTAGGATTCCCCTTAAATCCATTCATGCCACATCTTCACATACCATTTAACGACGAACTGATTTTCGTTTGCCCATAGACAGATGGCCAAAAAGGTTGGCAATCTGTCTTCATCCATCCGCAAAATTTGTCCGAGTCATTTCAAACCTTCTCTCGTAATGGCCCTCTAAAGCAGGATAGAGCCACTTTATTGCACAGCTTACTGTTCAAAGCACAAAGATTCAAACGGGTACTACAACATTTCATAGAACTAAGCAATTCCTCCAGAAAACATCTACCCTCCTTTGTCTTCTAAGGCACCCACATTTTGGAGCCATGCTTGACCACTGTCATTACACTAGCTTCCAATATTCTAATCTTGTTTCAACGACTAATCTTCCTATTCTCCCAAACTTTTTTCAAAAGCGATAAACCCCACTCGGTATTGGCTATTCTACTTTCAACATCTTAACTGCATCCACAGTCTATGCCAATAATTTTATTTACGTAAGTGAAGCTATTCACTCGATTGACCTTCTCGTTATCTGACATCACCTCTTACCCTTCATTCATACTTAATTTAAGCGACTTAGTTTTCTCAGCATAAATTTTTAGACCTTTTCTGGCACCATGAACCCTCAAAACCACCAAAAATAATCGTTTTGCTAACATGTTCATTTAGGGAACTCAAATCATCAGCATAATCAAATCTGAGGAGATTTCAACCTTCCCGTTTGATTTCATGCTCTTTCAAGCCTTTTCCATGATCTCTAGGATAAAGTCAATCAAAGTAGTCCGTATAACTTGGATAGAATGCAGCACTGATTAACCCCTGATTCAGTACAAAACCAGCAACTAACCTTATTTCCTACATCAACCGCAGAAACGTTGTTCTTGTATTTCTATTTATCTGGTAAACCATACAAGGATAGAACCTTTACTAAGTCTCGTCTATAGACTAAATCAAATGCTTGCTAACAACCTATAAAATAGAGGGTTAAAAAGGTCCCATGAATAAGGTAACTCAGGCACTTCTCTATTATCAATCTGAGTGAAAACCTAGTCGACAAGTCCTTTTCCCCTTCCTAAAACTGCACTGTTTTTCTCTTAAACGTATATCTACAGAAACTCCGAGGGTAAAAGTATAATCATACTAAGTCATTTACATAAAAAAGAATGCCTCTATAACTGCCACACTCTTATCACCTTATTATAAACGAGTTCTTTTTTTTTCAAAATTAGCAAGGTACTTCCTCTTTTTCAAAAAGTATTCACACAATCTTCAATAAGTTATCTAAAAAATTCACAGCCACTATTAAAAAAAATATAATAATAACAATAAAAGTACCAAACTGTCAGTACCTGAGGTCTCAATATTTCTTAATCCTCCTGGTGCTGTCTCTAACTATTTTTCGAAAATAAATCTTCCTTGACTGCCAAATCATCACAAACCTTTCGATTTATTTTCGGTATCATTTCCTATAACTTAATCATGTTTTTTCACAATCTCTGAAGTTCTATCCATCCCTATTTAACTCTCTCCTTCTCATTACACTTGGCAAAACAATGTTTTACTATTATGCCGTCTGGCTGCATATTCTAGATCTTTACGATTTTATCCTTGGCCTCCACTACAAACCTCCTCAATTAATATTTCAATGCTTTATCTGCTTTCTATAAATTTCTCTCATTCTCATGATTTATCACCCAAAAACTTCTTATACAAACCCCTCCTGTTTCCTACCAAGTTTAAACCGCTTTCACAAATATTCCTAGTTCTGTTTCTGACTTTTATTCCTAAGACCAGCATGTGCAGCTCCACAAATATTTTTTTTTATAAAATTATTCCATCTTTCTTCTATGTTGTGCTTCTATACTCTCCAGCTTTATATTCAACTGTTCCTGTAAAATTTTCCTCAAATTCTCATCCTGGAGTCTACCTACAACAAAACTTCCCAGAACTCTTACTAAGTTTTGCTTTAAATTAACCCAATACACTACTAGATTGTGATCTTTACTTTTAACATCAATAGCAGCACGCTTATACTCTAGTATCTTGAGTCTATGCTGCCCGTCTTCAATTTACGATCACATCAATAATGTTGGCCGTCTATCTTTTATTTAGTACGATTTCAACTTGATTGCAATTTTATGGCCATATATTGTAGGTCTATTGGTTATAATTATATTGTTATACCTACAAAATTGCAACAGTCTTTAACTGTTGTTATTTTCTTTTCCCACATCAAATTTACCTAGGGCAGAATACTAGGAATTGAAATTCTCTGATAAAAAATACTACGTTTCTGACTAAGATCCTGTCATGACCGTAGGCAACGTCTTGTCTAGGGGATGACAGCCGATTCTGCGACTGAGGGGAGGGGGGAGTTATAAATGCTTCCCGAGATCCTTTGAATATAGGTCTTTAGAAACTCTGCATTTCACTAAAACTCGGCCTTAAGCACTTTCCATGTTCTACTTTTCCCGCAATACTAATTTATATAATATAAATTAGTATTGTTTATATAATAATATAAATTAGTTTATATAAATTAGTATCGTTTATTTATATAGTAAACCCACTATCCTGCTTCCAATTTCTAGAAAAATATAAACGCCAGGAAAGCGATTTGACATAAACCACATTACGGTTAGATAACAGCTTCTAAGAATTAAATTCAAAGCTTAAAATTGGGCAATATTAAATATTAAAATTAGTAAAGGGGAGACCAGCCCGCGAGCAATGCAGCCGACGTTTAGCCAAAGCAAACGATCTTAATATAAAAACTAATGGGGATTTCCGGTGGATTATAAAAGCTCTGACAGATGGCAGTGTAAGTTTTTATATGTTTGACGTTGGTTAATACTTGTACCAAAAATATCAGGTTTGATCATGGTTTATAGTGATTAAATCTGGAATTTTGTTCAATTTTCGCCTGAAGGCCTAATCCTAATAACTAATGCTAGAAAAGCCATAAACTCGCGTTGTATTTTCTTATTATTTGCCTGTCTTTTGGCAGCTTCCAAGACAAGCCATCTTCACTGGTTTGCTGCTAGCATTTTTTTATCCCACGGAATGGCGAATCCCCACTTTCAGCTAAAGTACCCGGGGTAGGTTCGTGGGCTATACTTGTAAAAGCTCTGTAAATAGCATATTTTAAGGTTTAAGGCAAACTCAAAACTTGATTAATTGTGGTGTTGTTTAACCCTGTCAGACCGGTAGATGAACTGAAATGTTTTTTCCTGTTAAATTTCATTTGAGATAAAATGCTTTAAAGTAAAACAGAGGAGAGAAAAAAAGGCGGCTGGGATCCACAAGAAACGAAAACGGCAGTTTATTCTGTCTTAGTCGATAAAAAGTCAAATTGATTCTCTGCAAGGGCCATGAGTGTTCCTAGAGAAACGTTGCAAGGCTACGTGAAAGTAGTTGAGAAGCTGAATATCCCTCTACGATGTCTGAACCTGAGTTTCTTTACATCCTGTTACAACACAGTACAAATATTTACAGAGGAACAAGAAAAAAGACTAAAAACTGCCTGCAGAAGCACAATGCTACCATTCTGGACGAAAATAGTAACACGCTGAAAAGTGACCCAAATGCCGTGTGGAATTTCCTTAAAAGTAAAAAAAGAAGTGACTGCAACAGTCCCAGCCTCTGGCCCACAGAAGAACAGTGGAATAGTTATTACAAGTTAAACTTAGCAGCACCCGATGCTCAGGTTGTGTCGAAATATGAAGATAACCTTGATCTCTTGATAAGTGAAGCATCGCCTTCACTCGGGTTTGTGGTAACTGTTTCTGATGTTCGGGCGGCGATAGTTAAAGCAAAGAAGAAGTTAACGCGAGGCATTGACCAAGTTTGTGGCATGCACTTAGCTCATGGCAGCCAAAGGGTCCTTGAGCATCTCACTCTGTTATGCCAGATTATTTTCACTGACAGTTTAGTGCAATATTTCTTTTAAAGGAAAAGACCCTGCTCAATGCGGCTCTCACCGCCCCATAACAGTTGCCCCAGTTCTTTGCAAAAATTTTGAGCTTTTTTTTTTATTGAAGAGTTATGTAGAGTTTGTGAAAGCACAGATAACCAATTTGGTTTTAAACAATCTGTTAGTAGGGAACACGTTTACCATATCATTAGTAATGTACTTTTAGAGTGTGACCAGACAGGGGAAAGGGTTATAGCATCTAGTCATGATGTACGCCGAGCGTTTGATTCTGGCGTCCAAGCTCAGATACTGTCGTGTGCGCTGAAACGTAGCCTTGACAGATCAATCGTCCTACCATTTCCGAAATTTGTGTAAAAAATTGAAGGTTTGAAATAGCGTCCCGACGATTGATGGTCCACAAATTTCGGCTGTAGTAGTTCCTGTAGAAAAAGGTATACGGCAAGGGGCAGTTCCCCCCCCCCTTTACAATAATAGTGTTATAGAATCACAAAAAGATGTTGGGATGGGTCTTGTGTTCGGAGGAATATATATATCACTGTCAAATTATGCCAATGATATACGGAATTTAAGCCGTTCTTTTGGGATGATAGAGAAGAACGTCGATGTTCTAAGCAACGCTTATTCCGAAATAGACATGTCTTTTAACGAAAGTAAGAGCGAAACTGTTGTTTTCAACCGTCAAAACTCAGATGAAATTCCTGATATCCGACTTGGAAATTGTGTCGTGAGGCCAGCGCCTAGTTTAGTTTACCTTGGGCTCCCAATTGGTTGTCATGTGAATCCTGCAAGATCACTGCTAGTTTACATTTGAACAGCAAGATCCGCAAATCTTATAGTCTACTCATATCTGTCAAGAAAAATTAAAATAGACATATCAGAGCAAGAATTTTCGATGCGCTGGTGCAGCCATACGTTATTGGTCTTTCCCCGTTTTGGGCTCTATTAACCAATCGGAATAAGCGTACCATCCGGTCATGTTTTTATCGTTTCTGTAAGTGTCAGGCATAATGCCTACCACATCTAATGAAGCACTTACCAGAGAAGTTTCTATGCTAAGTGCAAGTCCTGCTCCACATTTAGACTCCTTCTTTACCACAGACCCCGAAACGGACGCAGCAGAGGTTCTGTCTCTAAATGAGGAGTTAAGGTCACCGGATGATTCATTAAAAGTGATCGTCCATGCAAACCCCTTTCCAAAAGGCTCGACACAAAAAATTAAAAAAAAAGAAAAGAAAAAGCAAAAGCAAAAAAAATTAAAATAAATAAGCGCAGAAGTGCTCACTGACACCCCAGTGAAAGAACGCATTACTGCTCGGATAAAAACTTTATCTGCCAAGAAAACCTTAGTCCTGGGAAGGAAGAAAGTTAGAGAAGTGAAAAACCTAAAAAGCAAAAGGAAAGTTTTTCGTAACAAGAGTTGCAGTTGGAGTGACGATTCTGATATAGATGAGCATGAATACAACAACTTTTCAGATTCCACTATGGATGTCAAAGACTCTACCAGCACAAGTTCCGATTTGACACTGAGAAAATCACTTCTGGATTCTGGTTGATCTGAAGAGCAAGAAAGGTAATCATGTTCACTACACTACAATCATCAAAGAAGTAGCAACAGAATAATTTTCACTTCTGAAGCAGACTGGGTGAGAGACTTTGCACTAACTCAAGAGGCGGATATTGTCTTAAAGACAGAAGTTTAATGAAACCATTGACAGGTGGAACTTCAAAATAAGCGGAACGGCTTACTTTTCGTATTGATCAGTCAATTCATAATTTAAAATTATTTCTCTTTGGTTTCTGTTTTTAACCTTACTGAGATCCATTTTATATATTTTTTTATATACAGACCATATTTATTCATAGTTTTATAGCTGAAGGACGAGTTTAGCGTTTCCCTGGCCACTTTTTTATTTCTTTTGTCAGGTGGCCGATCATAAACCAGAGACGGCCAAACCAGTGCCGGGATGACCCAGGTTTGGTGCTTTTGACCACTTGGATAGAGGGGCATCCAGGTGAAAAAGTGATGAAGTATTTCTAGTTGTCTGCTTCAAGGATTGTAATGAATGAGCTACCTTTACTTTGGCATACTCAGCAACTTCTTATTGCTTATCAATTCCTGAGGAATTAAAAAAATCAAAACCTGTCGATCGTGGGTCAGTCCCCCATCTACATATTGGACCACAAATCAATATTGAATATTAAAACACAACTATCGATGTCTGAAACAATATTTGGAAATTTTTTTTTCCTTCTTTTTCAACCATCTACCAGTGAACATCCAAAAGAAAATTCCAAGATACGAAAAGTTCTCGTTAATACCTTGTATCAATTTAAAGTTCTAGGGGGGTAGGGGGGTAGCTGCCCCTACTTCCATACGCCCATGGATCCTGTGTATTTGTCCCTGTAACTTTAAATAAAATTCATCCAAATCACTACTATCTCCATCGGTTGGTTTTATTATAGGTAGAATTTTCGTATTACCAACCTTACCTTATTCTAGAATTTTATTACTGCTTTACTACAAAGACAGATTTAAAAGTTTCTTTATCGATTGTCATCTTTTCTCCCTACCTATGCATCCCGTCCCTTTTGTTTTAGTAAATAAACACTTGCATCACCGTATTTCATTTTCATTACTTTTGGGATTCGAGTTTCTGAAACTCCTAACAAGTCCAGTTCAAAGCATCTATATTTTTCAATCAGAAAGCCAATGCGATAGTTGTTGTTTAACCTTGTAAAGTTTCAAGTCGCAATTTTCTATATCATTAACTTATTGAAATTACTCTGTCCCCGGGAAAAGCAATGGGTCGGTCCCACCAGTTATGCATGAAGCAAAATAGGCAGAAGAAAGGCATTAAGCTGGCTGTCTTAAGCTCATTATACTGCAAAAAGCCCAGATAGAAATAATATCGCAATAGAAAGGCTCAAAGAGAGATGCCGATACTCAGAAGCTGTTAATTGTCTGCTTTTAATTTACTCAAGAAAAAAATATTCACCAGTTCTAACCACAAAGAAAAACTAGTTTTACATTAGTGGCTTCTTTTGCAGTTCGAACTTGGCGGTTTAATTTGTCACTTTAAGATAACGAAAACTAGGTAGGATATTTACCTTTAGTTCTTTAAAGAAAGCAGAGTTACGGGCCCAGTCGACTTGGGTAAACAGACTTTGATCTAAAACTTTACACAGAAGCTCAAATAAATCGACCTCACATTGATTATATGTTTGATTTTGAAGTAATCCAAAGAGTGCTGACTGCCACTCTTTATCATCCAAGCTTTGAACTAGATCACTTAATATTGGTGGCATTTTACCACTGGACACTGTATTATTGAGAGACGACGATTCACTGTTTAACAAGGATTCAAACTGGTATGCCTTCGGTGACATTGCTTGGGGGATACTTACTCCATTAGAGGAGATTGTCCATAATTTTTCAGACTGTAAGTTTCCAAAACCAAGAGATGTGTTAATCTGAGAGTTAGGACTTGAATCAGGGGAGGAAGTTAAGCTAGAAACCTGTTGGATTTGAATGTCATGTTTCACTGTTTCTTGAAACGTTCCTGTCGCTGCAGAATATGTTAATGCAATTTCAGCACCGGTGATTTGATGACCCCCTGGATAAATTACACCGTTCGCAGGGGGTGTCGGGGTTTCACCAGGTGAACAAAACTGTCTCTCTCGGACAATTTGCATTTTTCTAGCACGGTCTCTCTTGTACATAGGGCCAAATTTGTTCCTTCCACCTCGCATTCTATCGGCGCGAACGGCTAAAAAAAAGATGACAATAAAAATGAATCATAATTACTGGTAAGCTAATTATGTTTACATGCATACAAGTGAAACTAAAAAATCAAGAAAATGAAAAAAAAAATACAGTTATCGACGAAAACCAAGAAAAAGGCAATTTATAAAATAAAGAATAGAAACTAACCAACCAAATCAAAAATAGAAAGAACATTATTTGCACACGAAGAAAGGGGGATGGGGGACAAAATATATACACCATAAAGTTATTCCTATACACAGTTTTGCATTTGGAAACTAGCGTAAATTTAACAAAGACTAGGCCTTCTGAATTAAAAAGGAATAGACATAAACAAATATGAAAAACAAAGTCGTTCAACTAAATTTTCTACCCTGTCCATGAGCTTTCAAGAGCACGTTGTCCTAGAGGCGTACCAGGAATAAAAAAATAAATAAATTATTAACTAGTAATAAAGAAAAATTAATTATATCAGAAATATTGACACTGAAAATTTATATATATATATATATATATATATATATATATATATATATATATATATATATATATATATATATATATATATATATAGTGTATAGCTGAGGTGCTTCTGGATAACGACGAGAAATAATGAGGATGATTCTTAGAGGTTATATTTATCTCTGATTAAATAAACAAAAACTGATTATCACAAAAAAAGTAAAGAGCCACATTAAAGCTTAAGAAAAAACGAACAGGAATTATTCAGTACATGACGTGAGGTGCAACCTTCTCAACCTACCGCTCTTCACGCTAAAGTTTGACTTTTTGTTCAAATTCGGAAAGAATCCCTAAACGCATTTTATATATATATATATATATATATATATATATATATATATATATATATATATATATATATATATATATATATATATATATATATATATATATATATATATATATATATACATTTATATATATATATATATATGTATATATATATATATATATATATATATATATATATATATATATATATATATATATATATATATATATATATATATATATATATATATATATATATGCATAAAGTAATCGAAAAATGGTCAATATTCGTAAAGTATTGCTTCGCGAATGTTTTTCATCCCTGAAAAAATGACCCCATTAAATATCTATTGGGAGTGTGGGGATTGGGATAAAGAAAATAGTAAAAAGGGTCATCATTTTCATGGCTTTAAAGGTAGATTTTTAGAAAAAAGGCTTGTTTTATAGGAATGTTTTCCATTGACACCCATAGGTGGGTGGCTTACTAACTTATTTGTGTCCCTTACATCCTCACGAGTCACGTCTGGGTCATCTCCTTAACACTTTGACCAATCAGCAGCTTGAGGAATGTGCGTTCATCCTCTTGTTTTAAAATTTGCAGGTCATTGCCAAAGTTGTTTCACCCTCTCCTCATTGGTCTGCCAGGTAGGTGGCAGTCGAGCACTCTACATTCGCAAACAACTTTTGGCAGTCGCAACTGCTCCATCCAGTGGACGTAACCAGGATACCTAAGTTGTTGTAGTCGCATCCTCTGGATTATTGTTTTTTCCTTCATTTGTTCTCGAAGATCTTGTTTAGAGACTCTGTCAATCTACGTTCTACAGATTATACGACAAGTGCATTTCGTTTCGAATGCCAAAGTTTTTCGCCCGTCGTCCAGTTTCAGAGTACACATCCCGGAGGCGTAAAGAGTATCAGGAACAATTAAGGACTTGAAAAGATGTAGCTTCAGCTGCCATGATAGATGTTAATTCTTAGACAGTGAGAGGAACCTCTTGAAGCTTGCACTTTCTAGAGCAAGTCTTCTTTTATATCGTCAGTGAAACTGTTGTCTGATTTTAGAAAACACCCTCGGTATGCTAACTGGGCGACCCACTCAACAGCTTCGACGTTTACAATAACATGGGAAGGGCTGAGGAATCTAGTTGCAAGCAAGACTTTTGTCTTCCTTGGTTTAATAGAAATACCGAAGTTGTTCACTGTGGATTCAAGTTCATAAGCTTGAGCTCGTAAATTAGGTACAGTTTCAGCTAGCTTATCGAAGCAGGGTAGCGACATCCATCAGAAAAAAGAAGACGCTGAACATTATATATGGAACACCCATGGTAGCACTCGCCAACCCTACTTTTCCAGTATTTGCCAACCACTAATTATCCTGTCGAGGATCATAACGCTCTTCCCTTTTCTGCCTCTGTGCCGGTAGGCATGTGAATGCAAACTTTTATGCTACATGGCAAAACATTGACGCAATGAAAGATGCGCTCCTCCAGTACTAATTAATTTTTAGAGGCATTCCTTCCGAATCAGAAGTTTTCAAAGAAAAGAAGAGAGTCTAAGGAAAGCAGAAATACAATTTCAAACCTCAACCCACTCAACCATAATTCAAACATCAAACCATAATTCAAACCTCAAACCACCAGAAATTATTATCAATGTATAAATGCAATCCAAACCGAACGAAATTCAAAATAAATAATCACACCCAATATAAAGACAACAGATGCTGATACTGAAGAATAAATTAATAATAAAACGAGTGCAAAATTAAAATGAATAATCAAGTCACACTCAAAACGAAGAAAAGAATAAGAGCTTTCTAAAGGAAACTATGAAAACAAGAATGCTGAATCACGAATAGCTGAATCTTTCAGGAAAAAACAAGAGCTAAGAGCTCATATGGCAAATTTGGCGAGGTCGGAAGAGCCAAGAGCGAAGAGGTCATATGGTATGAGCTCTAGCAAAATTCTAAGAATCAATAGATTACTTTAAAAGGAAAATCAGAGGCTTAATGCCGGTCGAGATATAAAATAAGAACTCTGAGTCACGAGGTCCTTCTAAACATCAAAATTCATTAGGATCCGGTCACCCACTCGTAAGTTAAAAATACCTCAAATTTTCTAATTCTTCCTCTCCATTCAACCCCCCAGATGGTTGAATTGAAGAAAACGACTTTATAAAGTCAATTTGTGCAGCTTCCTAACACGCCTACCAATTTTCATCGTCCTAGCACGTCCAGAAACACCAAACTCGCCAAAACACTGAACCCCTCCACCTAACTCCACCAGAGAGAGCGGATCCAGTCCGGTTACGTCAATCCCGTATCTACGACATTTATAATCGTTTTCCAAGATTTCCGGTTTCCCCCTCTAACTCTCCCCAATGTCAAAAGATCTGGTCGAGATTTGAAATAAGAGCTCTGAGACATGGGTTCCTTCTAAATATCAAATTTCATTAAGATCCGGTCACCCGTTCTTAAGATAAAAATACTTCAATTTTTCTGATTTTTCCAGATTAACAATTCCCCAGCTCCCTCAAAAGAACGGATCCGTACCAATAATGTCAATCTCGTATCTATAACTTGTGCTTATTCTTCCCATCAAGTTTCATCCCGATCTCTCCACTCTAAGGGTTTTCCAAGTTTTAGGTTCCCCCCTCCCAACTCTGTTTCTGTGTCTCCCCTCCAACCTTCTATGTCCCCGGATCCGATTCGAATTAAAAATGGAGCATCTGAGACATAGGATTCTTCTATATATCAAGTTTCATTAAGATCTGATCACCCATTCGTAAGATACCTTGATTTTCACTTTTTCCAAGAATTCTTGTCTCTCCCTCCAACTTCCTTTAATGTCACCGGATCTGGTCGAGATTTAAAAAGAGGGTTTTAGAGTACAAGATCCTTCTATATATCAAATTTCATCAAGATCTGAACACCCGTTCAAAAGTTATAAATACCTCATTTTTCTGGTTTTTCCGAATTACTCCCCCCCCCCAACTCCACCAAAGAGAGCGGATCCAGTCCGATTATGTCAGTCGCCTATCTTGGACTTGTGCTTATTCTTTCCGCCAAGTTTAATCCTGATCTTTCCGCTTTAAGCCTTTTCCAAGATTTCCGGTCCCTCCCCTAATGACCCTGGATCCGGTCGGGATTTAAAATAAGAGATTTGACTTTCGAGGTCCTTCTAAATAAGAAATTTCACTAAGATACGATCACTCTTTCGTAATTCAAAAATACCTAATTTTCCCCCCTAAGATCCCCCAAAGAGAGCAGATCCGTTACGGTTATGTCAATCATGTATCAAGGACTTCTGCTTATTTTTCCAACCAAGTTTCATCCCAATCCCTCCATTCTAAGCGTTTTCAAAGATTTTAGGTTCCCTCAACTCCCTCCAATGTCACTGGATCTGGTCGGGATTTAAAATAAGAGCTTTGAGACTAGATATTCTTCCAAACATCAAATTTCATTAAGATCCCATCACCCGTTCGTAAGTTAAAAATACTTCATTTTTTCTATTTTTTCCGAATTAACCGACGCCCCACTCCCCACCCAGATAGCAAATCGTGAAAACGACTATTTTTAATTTAACTTGGTCCGGTCCCTGATACGCCTTCCAAATTTCATCGTCCTAGCTTACCTGGAAGTACCTAAAGTAGCAAAACCGGGACAGACAGACCCACAGACAGACAGACCGACAGAATATTGCGATCGCTATATGTCACTTGGTTAATACCAAGTGCCATAAAAACACAAAAACCAAAACAAAATAATGATGTTATAAAAAAATAGCCATTCGTGCTAATAAAAATGAGTAGCTATTATTTTGAAACTGATTAGATACATTCGACATTCAAGCAATGCCTTTACTTACGTATTATTTCATATTTTTTATTACTAATTACGCCCAGTAATGAATTACCAAGGGTAAATTCTACCCGTGTGACATTTGCTTTTTATATTTAGACTTACTTATTCAATTCTTATTTAACTTTTTTCAATAAACTAGACGTTATACTATTCAAAGAACACCAGTTAATTTGTTTGCTTTTCATTATTCACTTATATATTTAAACGTATTTCTGTCGACTAAATGTTATACCAATAAAAAAACAAAAGTAAATAAAATCGTATATCAGTAAAACCGAATCATAAGAAATTTTAAAAACCATATTTTCTTTTGTAGCATAACAGGGAGAGGTCAAATTTGAAAAGCATTGACTGTGAAGATCTTCAGATATACTTGGCTGAGAAAGGAGGATTGAGGAAGGCTAATGGCTCTAATGTCTACTTTCAAGCACCTGACATCTCAAAACAAATAATTATGTACCCATTGCTTCCACTACTAAGAGAAAGCAGAATAATTCCACATATTCAGTTATGCTTAAAAATATAATTTTACATTTGGTGAATATGGCTATTATAGTACTTGTCTTTTAATTTGTAATTATGGCTACTTCCGTTATTTCACTGGAAGTCAAACGGAGCATGGAGCATCTGAGACGTAATATTCTTCTGTATATCAAGTTTCATTAAGATCCGATCACCCATTCGTAAGATACCTCGATTTTCACGTTTTCCAAGAATTCCGGTTTCCCCTCCAACTCCCTTCAATGTCACCAGATCTGGTCGAGATTTAAAATTAGAGTTCTAAAGCACAAGATCCTTCTAGATATCAAATTTCATTAAGATCTAATCACCCGTTCGTAAGTTACAAATACCTCATTTTCTCTAATTTTCCAAATAACCCCCCTTCCCCAATCCCAACAAAGAGAGCGGATCCGGTCCGGTTATGTCAGTCATCTATCTTGGACTTGTGCTTATTCTTTCCGCCAAGTTTCATCCTGATCTCTCCGCTTTAAGCATTTTCCGAGATTTCCGGTCCCCCCCCCTTAAGACACTGGATCTGGTCGGGATTTAAAACAAGAGATCTGACTTTCGAGGTCCTTCTAAATATTAAATTTCATTATTGTAAGATCACTCTTTCGTAAGTCAAAAATACCTCATTTTTTTCTATTTTTTTAGAAATACCGCCCCCCCAACTCCCCCAAAGAGAGCAAATCCGTTCCGGTTATGTCAATCCCGTATCTAGGACTTGTGCTTATTTTTCCCATCACCCATTCGTAAACCCCCCCCCCCAATGGTCAAATCGCAAAAACGATTATTTCTAATTTAATCTGGTCCGGTCCCTGATACACTTGCCAAATTTCATCGTCCTAGCTTACCTGGAAGTGCCTAAAGTAGCAAAACGGGGACAGACAGACAGACAGACAGACAGATAGACCGATAGACAGACCGACACAATTTTCGATCGCTATATGTCACTTGGTTAATACCAAGTGCCATAAAAATATCATTACATAGTTAATATTCAGTCTACTTACATTAGTCATTTCCACTCATGCTTTTTAGTTTTTCGTCAATATTGTATTTTTCGTCAATATTTTATTGTGTCTCCAAAATACGCATATTTTTCAATTACTATAAGACTTTATTTCTTCTTGTCTTAGATTTTATGCTCTTTATTTTTCTCTAAAAAAGTTCCCAATTGGAATTCTTTTTATTGAAGTTATATAACAGCCATTGTTTATTTCTATCGAAAATTAAAGAAAAATCTAAAGAATTCTGTGAAAAGATAAGAGATTTAAAGAATTAAAGATCTCATATACAGCTTCCTATATAGAAACTGGTCTACTCATCCTTCCCCCATATTCCCCCCTGCAGGCCCGTATCCATGATTATTTTGGATGGGGTTTTACAAAAAGATTTTATCGGGAGGGGGGGTACACAAACAAATCTAAAAAACAAACAAAATTATATTCATTTTTGTTCGTTTTTACGATTGGGGTGGACATTTCAGGGGGACAAGGCCTTATCCAGGGGGGATGGAAGGTGTGGTCACATAAAATTCGGAGGGGGTTTATTTGATTGCAAATTAAAATTTCTAGTGCCCTTTCTAAGAGTCGAAAGTAATCGGAGGTGAACAAACCACTACCTATAACGCTTTTCCCCAAACGCATCCGATAAAAATTTATAAGATAGACATTTTGTTAAAAATGGTCCAAAGCTTAAATAACCATGCCTCCAGGTTGAAAACCCCTCTTCCAGCCCCCGAGGCAAGGGCTGTAAGCTATGCAAGTTATCCATTGTTAAGATATAAGGTTTTACTGAGAAAGGCTGTCGTATAAACCTTGGAGGGGGCTCATTCAATTGGGAATCTAAAGTTCCAGTGCCCTTTTTAAGATTCAAAAGTGATCGGAGGACAACCCGTCCCTGTCTTAATACTGTTCTTCCTGTTCTCCCACGCCCTTTTTCACTGTTGTTAGGAAGGGGTATATGCCTCAAGGTTACGTTTTCATACCAATACATCCTAACTCTCATTGAGCATTCAGGTAAATGCAGACTTAGCTCTATGAAAGAGGCAGGGTGAAGGTAAAAACTTATATGTATCCTACTTGATTTCTGGGAATATTTTAGGTCTACATTATTATTATTAAAGTAAAGAGTAACATTTAATTCCAAATTAGCAGAATTTATTACGTACAGGAGGGGCGCTGCCCCTTCCTCATACCAAACCTGTTCCTGGTGATCCTAGAAACTTCGGAGGATGCTCATTTGATAGGAAATCGAGATTTCTAGCCGTTTCTGAAAGCCAAAAATGATGTGAGACCAACCAGCCTTTGTGATAATACTGTTTTACATACCTGGTCCTTTTGTTACCCCCTAGGACATCCGATAACAGTTCGAGGTATATATCTTTTACTTTCTCTTTGGTTGCAAAATTTTACGTGTGGAGAAATTTTCCATGGGAGGGGGGGAGAGATTTTCTTCGGAGTAATTTTTTTCGGGGGTAATTTTAGAGAGGAAGGGGGTATTTTCCAGAGGGAAACGCCGCCTTCCATTGAAAATATAGCTTCCTATAGTTCAGTGCCCATATTACCATACTGTAGGGCATTCCTTCCTATATTCCTGCATTCCTACATACTGCAAATCAGCAGTTATTTAAAAGGAGTTATTTTCGATAGGTTGTTAAACTAAAAAAAAAACAACAAATAAGACAAATTGACATTGTCCCCCTTCCATTTTATGAGCATCAACTGACCCTTTGGTCCTAGAGCAACCTTTCTTACCCACCGGAATAAAGGGGTAAGATCGGAATCAGAGAACTGAGGTGACAAAGCTACACCCAGGAGGCATTGAGCTCCAGAACCCAAAAATCCCAATTTTTTTAGACTTCCGGGTACTTATTATTCACATTTTATTATGTTTTTTTCATGGGACTCCTTTGTTTTTGTTTTTTTTTTATCATAGGCATCTCCCCCTTTCCAACAACTAAAAACTGTCCTGACTTCGTGCCTGTGATGCGCCTTCACCCTAAAAAAATATGTGGGCGACACAATAAATTAGCAACTCAGCATTTTTTTTTTTTGGGGGGGGGGACTACGGTTCATAAAAACTACGTTCATAAAAAAAAATATCAGTGGAAAATAGTCTTGGACACAAAATGTATTCATAGACTACCCCCCCCCCCTCACTCATAATCTTATCGTATCTGCAGGAGAAATTCAAGTTAACGAGGTAAGTATTGCTTAAAACAAAAAACAAAACAAAAAATGAGAGAAATGCACCAATCTACAGATTCGGGAAAGTATCCAAATGAAAAACAGCATGGGTTTGAAACCGTGACAAAAATTTTGACCGTGACCTACTTTTACAACTATGTGACGTTATCCTTGGCAAAGTGTTCAAACTTTCAATTTCGACGAGACTAGATTTAGACACAGGTGTGTGCGTACACAAAAGAGCTCTGACGTAACGATATATATATATATATATATATATATATATATATATATATATATATATATATATATATATATGTATATATATATATATATATATATATATATATATATATATATATATATATATATATATATATATATATATATATATATATATATATATATATATATATATATCTATACGTTACTTAAGGATTGTTGGCTCCTAATTCTATTTTGTTGCGTCGAAATTGTGTTCAGTAAAGCTTGAGTTTTTCAGAATTCTACAAATATAGGAAAATATCACGTACCAGTTTATTTTAATCAGTTTTCCAAAAAATATACTGCAAAACCTATGAGCAAGCAATTTTTTTGCAATAAGTTTCAACTCCGCTCTTTACTTTTGTTGAAGAAACATTGGTTGAAAAAATGAGTTTACGAAAAAACTTGGAAACTGAAACAATTATACTTCCAAAACATAACGGGAGAAATTAGTGGTACTTATTTGTTTTAGCAACAACACTCAAGAAATGAAGTTAAGTTAATCCTAATGAAATATACCTAAGCATGATGAAAATAAAATACTTTAGGCTAGTAACAAAATTATGGAAACTACAGCAGAGAAAATTATTTGGAACATGCATAGTCAAAAAGCTAAAATAGAGACTTACAGGTCTCCAACCCTGAATAATCACTCTTTTGCTTGTGTAGCACTAAAAATTCTTATTTTTCCAACGGCTGATCTTTTCGAAAAAAGATGATATAATATTGGAAGAGGAGTTATTTGAGCGAAAATCGTAATGCATAATGCTCTTTTTAAGTAAAAAAAAAGAGATAAGACAAGAGGAAAGTGGCGTGTCTGCAATTTTGCGCTAGAAAATATACACCCCAGAAGTGGGGTTGATTTCTCAATCGTAAACTCATGGTTTAAAACCTCAAACCGGATGTTTTGAGCCCTCCATCTTGAAATACGAGGCAAAAGGGTGATCATATCTCTCCTTATTCATTTTTGCTTTTATTTTCCAGAACACACAGGCTACTGTAGTGTAACAAAGATGGTTAATGGCTTATTTAAAAGCTGCACATCATGTCCACATGCCACTTAAAATTCTTTTCAACAATTTCAGATGGATGTGTCATATGGCATCAAAATGACATTACTTTGGGCCATTTGTGGAGTGGAAAGGCTGGGAAGCATAAAGATGTTCCATTATAGTCTCCCTGGCCGAGAAAACCTTAAGTAATTCTTAGAAATCATCTCCTCTCCATTCCAGCCCCTATAGAATGTGAAAATTAAGGTGCGTATTTGAAGAAAAAGCCTAAGGAGAAAAATGCAGTTTGTATATTTTCGTTTGTATGGGGGTAATTAATTTTCTATATGCAAATTCTCAAAGTTATCGGTAACAAAAAAGACCTCAGAATATTTATCTACGTGACGAAGTTGCACCTATCTTGAGAGAAAGCGTAAGGGCGGTAGGAAGTAAAACACGTATTTAATACCCTAATTTAAAAAAAAACTCATATTTACTTCAAATATCTTTCTTAAGGGTTATTGTGTCAAAAAATGGAAAACATGGAAAATTTAATTTTCCAAATCAAGGATTTCTTACAAAAAAAAAAAACAGGGCAAAGTTGAAACTTTAAACGAACAAAAATTATTGCCTCGGTGGTTATACATCAAAATATATATATATATATATATATATATATATATATATATATATATATATATATAAAACTAGCTAAAAACAAGAGCTAAAAGCTCATATGGCACTTGTGACGAGGCAAGAAGAGCTAATAGCCAAGAGCTCATATGGTATAAGCTCAAACAAAATTCTAAGAATCAATAGATTGATTTAAAAGGAAAATCAGAGGCGTAATACAGGTCAGAATTTAAAATAAGAGCTCTGAGTCACGATGTCCTTCTAAATATCAAAATTCATTCAGATCGATCACCCGCTCGTAAGTTATACATACCTAATTTTTTCTAATTTTTCCTCTCCCTTTAGCCCCCCCCCCAGATGGTCAAATCTGGAAAAACGACTTTATCAAGTCAATTTGTGTAGCACCCTGACACGCCTACCAATTTTCATCGTCCTAGCACGTCCAGAAGCACCAAACTTGCCAAATCACTGAACCCCTCCCCCAACTGCCCCAAGGAGAGCGAATCCAGTACGGGTACGTCAATCCCGTATCAAGGACATTTGCTTATTCTATCCACCAAGCTTCATCCCAGTTCCTCCACTCCAAGTGTTTTCCAAGATTTTCCCCTCCAACTCCCCCAATGTCAAAAGATCGGGTCAGGATTTGAAATAAGAGCTCTGAGACGTGAATTCCTTCTAAATATTAAATTTCATTAAGATCCGATCCCCTATTCGTAAGATAAAAATACCCCAATTTTAACGTTTTCCAAGAATTCCGGTTTCCCCCTCCAACTCCCCCCAATGTCACAGGATTTGGTTCCTGATTTAAAATTAGAGCTTTAAAGCACAGGATCCTTCTAAATATCGAATTTCATTAAGATCTGGTCACCCTTTCGTAAGTTACAAATACCTCAATTTTCAAAATTTCCCCCACCCCGAACTCCCCCCCCAATGTCACCAGATCCAGTCGGAATTTAAAATAAGAGCTTTGACACACGATATCCTTCTAAATATCAAATTTCATTGAGATCCGATCACCTGTTCGTAAGTTAAAAATACCTCTTTTTTTCTAATTTTTCAGAATTAACCCCCCCCCCCCAACTACCTAAAAGAGAGCGGATCCGTTCCAGTTATGTCAATCATCTACCTAGGACTTGTGTTTATTTTTCCCACCAAGTGTCATCCCGATCCCTCCAATCTAAGTGTTTTCCAAGATTTTAGGTTTCCCCCTCCCAAATTCCCCCATTGTCACCAGATCCGGTCGGGATTTAAAACAAAAGCTGTGAGACATCCTTCTAAATATCAAATTTCATTGAGATCCGATCACCTGTTCGTAAGTTAAAAATACCTCTTTTTTTCTAATTTTTCAGAATTACCCCCCCCCCCCAACTACCTAAAAGAGAGCGGATCCGTTCCAGTTATGTCAATCATGTATCTAGGACTTGTGTTTATTTTTCCCACCAAGTGTCATCCCGATCCCTCCACTCTAAGTGTTTTCCAAGATTTTAGGTTTCCCCCTCCCAAATCCCCCCCCCAATGTCACCAGATCCGGTCGGGATTTAAAATAACAGCTCTGAGACACGATATCCTTCCAAACATCAAATTTCATTAAGATCTGATCAATCGTTCGTAATTTAAAAATACTTCTATTTTTCTATTTTTCCGAATTAGCGGGCCCCCCCCACTCTCCCCCAGATGGTCAAATAGGGAAAACGACTATTTCGAATTTAATCTGGTCCGGTCCCTGATACGCCTGTCAAATTTCATCGTCCTAGCTTACCTGGAAGTGCCTAAAGTAGCAAAACCGGGACCGACAGACAGACCGACAGAATTTGCGATTGCTAATGTCACTTGGTTAATACCAAGTGCCATAAAAACTGACCAGTTATCTTTCCCAGAATTTATGAAATTCTAGAAAGAAGCTTTAGCTTGCCTGAGTTTTTCAGAGAATTAAAGTCATGTTCTGAGAGCTATTAATGTCAAGGCGAGTAAAAGACCACCGAGAGCTTCATAAATTAGTCTTTTAATATACTGCATGTTACTTAAGGAATATTCTGATCGGACCATCTTATTTTGGGGGTCTTTTTTGCATAAAAAGTTTCCCTTTTTTAAATTAAGAAGGCAGACATTAAAAATGTACTTGTCAAGTAATTCTGTCATTTACTGTCGAGCCGTTCGGTTCGTGAAGATTGCAGATGCTACTAAAGAAGACATTGATTCTCGATCACTTATCAAATCTAGGTGTAACATTACAGATTCTCAACGGTATTATTTATGATTAAGCAAATATACCCAGCAAAGCTCCAGGTCGACCTATTTCACCCTTTTGAAGTGTTTTATAGAGCCAAAGGCAATAAGAGACACTAGTAGTCACTTCAACCACATCCGGGTAAACATAGTAGAGGAGCACAACCTGACTATATCGATCATACTGAGTCCGCTAAAGTCGAACGAAAAATCATAGCTATATATCGATACCAAATTTATTTGAATGCAGAGGGCCCTTTATTGATGGGCTTACGCGAAAAGATATCTCACAATGTAAATCAGTAGCCTATATTTAATACCCAATAATAGAATTTCCAAATCAAATACATTTACAAGTGAGAAAAAGTGATAAGTGCAATAATAAGCAAACTTTTAACTATGTTGAGAAAAATTTACAGATAACAGGCTAACAAATCGATGAATTGATCTGATTTTAAGAGGACTAGAGAGGGCACGTGAGCAGGAAATTTCAGAGGGTAATAATAAGATCTATCTACAAAAAATCCCCCTGGCCGGAGCTCTTAATTCAAACTCTTAAAAATCCAAAACCCAAATTGGTACCCTAAAAATCCAAATTCTTCCTCATTTTCTGGGCACTCTTTGTTTACATTATCAATTTTTTTGCTACACTCCTTACAAAAAAATCGGTGTAAGCGCCTAGCCCTAGTTAAATCCAAACGTTTGTTGGGTCCGCTTATTTTTGTTTTGTTTATCTTAATTAAAAGTAAGGTAATTGCACATAATTTAGAACTCATAAAAGAATTTTGATACAAAAACTAGTCTAGCTATCTGTACTCAGAGACAATTAGCTTAGGCTCAGTAGAAAAACTACCGTATACATATATTTTAATTTAATATATAGAGTTGATATCTTGGTTAGGTTAAGTATTTAATATAATTCGTTCTGTTCGGCCTTATTGGTTAATAGTGTATTATATTTTCATCATATTTTGGTATATTTTATTAGAATTAACGGTAAAATTCTAGTTAATTGACTTCTTGCTATCTCAGAAAGGGTTTAGGTTAGGAAAATGAAACTTTCAGGGATGAATTTACATACTAAAGTATGTCCCGAGAAGGTTTTTTGAAGTACCTACCTCCACTCCTTCTCCCTCTAGAGGGCCCTGACCTTTGATGACCTTTAAAAATATGTGTGTTATAAAAGTGAAACCTTGCAAAATAAATCTTCTGCTTAATTGAAGTACATCAAAATTTTTTTCAGCTTCATAACTTTGCTCAATCCCATTTTATAAGGTTTTAAAGATATGCAAATACATTTCCTAAATTTTGAAAAAAAAAACATTGATATGGCTAAAATTCGACTCGAATGACAGGAATTACATTTTCAGAACTAAAGGCAGAGAAAAAGCAACTAGTAACTGAAAATTAAGGTAAAATGTTGTTTTGTCAAAATTTCAATAGGAATAAGGCCCTCTAGAGAGAGTAGTGGAGGTGGGTACTTTAAAATACCTTCCCGGGACATATTTTAGCTTGTAGACCCATCACTGAAAATTTCATTTTCCTAACCTAAACCCTTTCCGAGATAGCAAGAAGTCAATTAACTAGAATCTTACCGAATTAACCTTACTTCACTCCTTGGATGTGTTCTAAATAATGAACAAATAGGCTACCGAAAGTATTTGCCCCAAAAGTCAACTACTGATAATAAAAAAATAGTCTAAAAAAAATCCAGGAATTATTGGAAAAGGGCTCTACTTCCAGTAATGCCCTACTGGGAGCTTTTGGCTACTTACATGGCAAGTAGACTTCACATTGCTTAGATGTGTGTCTAGTTAGACTTGGTTGTCCTGACGTGTCTGTTCAGACCTTAATATCCAGGCAATTCCTGTTGGCAAGTAAAATGCTCAGCTGGTCCTGCAACAGCTTGCAGCAGAGCAAACAGTTCAAGAGTTTATAGCTTTACGTCTACGATTTCAAATTCTATCAATCAGAACACTTGAAATGATAGAAGCAATATTTATGATTGTTTTATTAAGCAATTTTCATAGTCTTTTAGGGTTCCTGTCAAATAGTATCATGGTAAGTATTACCTTTATTTTCAAGCATTCTTAACACAATTCAGGTCACAAACCCTACTGAATCCATGTAGGATTGAATAAATTATTGGTTCCTATATAGTTCCTTAAATGAATATTTGACCGAGCAACAGGAAGAAAGTGGAATAAGAAAAACAATCAAGGACGACATCAGCTTACCTTCTAATTTCATCCCAACTTCCAGGCACTTTTGGAACCGGCAAAAAGGACAGCGCTTTCTCTGGCTTTTATCTATATGACAACTTCTATCGGCCACACACGTATATACCTTTTTGTTCTGCACTGTTCGTTTGAAGAATCCTTTACACGATTCACATGTCAAGAGACCATAGTGATATCCAGAAACTTTATCACCACAAACTGGGCATAACTCTTGAATTCCTTCCTTGATATCTGGGGGATCAGCAGTACGTAAATCCCCGCCACTGTCAACGCTCATAGGTCTGGTTGCAGTTTCCGGTGTTGCTTCGAACTCCAGGGAACCTGATTGATAAATACAATAAGATTCAAGTTCAGAAATACCCAATGTGCCCACAGTTACCCCTACCCCAAGTAGACCACTTTCCCTTGCTTCAGTATTATAACATAATTCGGCAGTAGTAGAAGGACCAGTGGATAATGCAAATGTCGGAATAGGACTGTCACTTGTCAAGCTAACAGGTGACCCTGGGTTATCTAACAACTGAGATGACCCACTAAAGTAGTTAGAGGATTGATTATGAGTTCCCTGCCCCCCGGAGCTCTCAATAGGAGAACTCAGGCTGTAAGATGACACAGTTACTGGCGTTAAGTCCATATCAGCCAGCATTTCACACTAGGGGCGATTCAAGTACAATTCCTGGTAAAAAAAACTAAATGTAATTCACTATTATTGTGTCCAACTAATAACAATTTTATCCACTGGTTTCGCTATAAACTTCGATGAATCGTACTTGGCTTCCACTAGCCTATTACCTATGTCAGTAAACACAGTTCTAATGATCACTAAGAACCTGCGAAAGTGAAAGTGGATAAACAAGATGTACGTTATATCCCAAGGCTAAAATAGACAACATTATTGCGAATACTACACGCTGAAATTCATAATCGAATCACCTAATGAAAATACAAGCATTTCCCAAAGTGTATCATGAAAACATTTGCGCGCCTGTTCTCAATTTTAACAAGCCAATAGAGATGAAACAAACTCTCCTGGAAATAAAACTTGAGACTAAACTGGAGCAACCGGTAATCGCTTTCACACCCAAATTAATACACGCAAGTATATACAACCAAGTGACGTTATCTAAAACAGGTAGTTTGGATCTTTCAACGAGCAATAATTGTATATGCATGTAATGTAATTCTTTTTTCTCGAAAACGGCTCAATAATTTTTCTGAAAATTGGCACACTAACAATATCTGGCCAGAAAAAAGATCTAGATAGGTCACGACATTGGAAACACCCCAGTGCCAAAGGCTGTATCCATGAGTCTTGTCCTGGAGGGGGGAAGGGTAAAAATTCGTTTTAACAAAACGAATCGAAGATTTGTCAGGTACTTGTTAATCGTTTGGAATACGCTTAAGAATTTTGATCAGCAAGATCTGACAAAAATCGGTTTAGGTATCTGTATTCGGAGACAATTAGCTTAGGCTTAGCGGAAAAACTACTTTGTGGGCATATTCCAATTAAATATTTAATATCTAGCGTTGGTATTTTTGTTAGGTTTGGTATTTAATACAATGCGTTCTGAGGGGCCAACTTTCCATAACTTTCTGCTGTAGTTCCCATAATTTTATTGAATACAGTATTTTACTTTCATCATATTTTAGTATATTTCATTAGGATTAACCTAACTTCACTTCTTGGGTGTGTTCCGCACAATTAACTAGTTCCATTTTGTTTTTTTTTATATGCATTTGGTTACTTTTCCACGAATCTAAAAAAACATTTGAGGAAAAGGGCGCTCAAACCCGACAACACCCTCCCCCTAAATATGGCTTTGTCAGTACCCGTAATATATTTTTTTTCACATTTTAGCAGCACCGGAAAAGCTGTGAAAATGAATCAGAAAAGGGTAAATTTCAGTGAAGGGATGGGGAGAGCAAAATGATTACATAGATAAATTGGGCATTAGATTCCGATTTTAATTAATTTTGCATTGTTTTTGTGTAATTATGCGATTACTATATATGCTGTAATTACTATACTGTGCGATTACGAAACAAAGTTTTTTCAACTAAAAACAAGGATCAACGTTAAAACTTAAAACGAACAGAAATTATGACGTATATGAAGGGTTGCCCCTTCCTCAACACCACACTCTTTACGCTAGTTTTTTTAGTAGGCCTACTTCTAAAAAAGTGACTTATTGTTTTAATTAAACGACCCTTGTGGTTTAGGAGCCGTTATTGGGAAACAATTCAAACTTTAGCGTAAAGAGCTGGGTGTTGAGTCTTCATATACGTAATAATTTATGTTCGTTTTTAGTTTTAATGCTGCTTCTTAGTTTCAGTTGAAAAACTTGTTTTTTTAATTTAATTTCTGATCGTGTTTTAAATAACGCCAGGAAATCTGGCCCCATCTTCACGAAGAAATCCCACTTTCCACGGGAATATCCTCTAGACAATTCAATCCCGGTGAAAACTTACCCTGGACAATTACCCTTTAAAGCTCCAAGCGCAAAATTTAGACAGAAAAGAGAAAGTAAGAAAGTTCCCTCCCCAAGGAAAATTCCCCCGTGGAAAAAAATTAGAAAAATCGCCCCCCCCCAACTCGAAAAAGTATGCATACTTCCCAATAACAAAAGCTACGCGGAAACCTACACTGTGGGGGGGGGTCATGTTATATCCAAAGTTATAGTCATTGTGCTTTTCAACTATGATGAATAGAATGGATATCCAAAAAATTTGATCAGACGATTTTGGGAGAAAAAAGGACTGGGGAGGGGGCCTAGCTGTCCTAGAATCTTTTCGATCACTCAAAAATGGCATTACAACTTTTACTTTCTGTTCGAATGAGCCCTCCCTTGATATTCTAGGACCAATGGGTCGATACGAACACCCCTGAAAAAAAAAACACGCACCTCTGATCTTTCTTCCGGCAAAAAAAAGAAAATTCTGCATTTTGGCAGATAGGAGGTTGAAACCAAAGTTCTGTGATACGCTGAATCAGATGGTGTGAGTTTCATTTAGATTCTTGATTTGTAAGGGTGTTTCCTCCCTTTTTGTAAAACCAGGCAAATATTCTCAGGGTCTTAGCCTTTGATATGTACAACTAGTGAAACATATATATCTGGAATCGGCATAATAAGCCAATTCTTTTGATATATTTATCGCAATCAAAAACCCGTTTTTTAGAGTTTTGGTTACTAATAGAACCAATTCACTGATTGACAAGGTAACAAAAGACTTACTAAAGAGATTTTTCAAAGAAAAATAAAGCAGTATCAAACAGTTCTTGGTAACAAAGCGTAAGTGAGGCCCAGAAGCAAGCTAACCAATACTCTAAAAACGGAAATTTTATAGTAATTGTTCCATCAAAAGAATTGGCTTTTAATCCTGATTTCAAATATATAAAAATATATAATATATATATATAAAATAAATAAGTTTCATGTAACCCATCAAAAGCTATAAGACTGAGGAAATTTACCTGATTTTCAAAAAAGGAAGAAACACCTTCTAAAACCCAAGCTACCTTAATGAAAATCACACCATAAATATAATAAACATACAAAAAAGGTTTCAAGCTCTTATCTACAAAAACGCAATTTTTTTTTTTGTCTAAAGGAATATTACAAATGCGTGTTCATTTTTTATTTATTTTTTTCCAGGGATGATTGTATAGAACAAACGGTCCTGGAACGAGTGAACTAAATTCGCTTTGGTGAAATAAAATCACTATATTAAATCTTTCAGATACCAAACTTCTTTTGGTTCTTTAGCTCTCCAGTTGAACAAAACCATAAAATTGAACGTTTTCCACAGAATGGTTGGATGTGTAGCGGTGTTTGTTCTGTCCCTAGTATATTGTATATTTATGAGAACGCCGGTATCTTCAGTGGCATTTACGATTAATGGAAGGAGCTGATATATTTATAAGAAACAAAAACATAATGGAGGGTCTACATAAGGCACATTTAAAGCAGCTACTCATAGTACTTCATTCTATTCAATATAATAAGTAAAAACCTATCTATAGTTTGACTGCCTCTTGATCAATTTAGATGGTTTATAAATAACTTCATTCCAAGCTTTACGCATAATCCCTCTGCACTATTCTGAATAGCCACCCTGATAGAAAGCAAAATATTTTTGGGGCTGAGCAACTACATCCCATCAAGAAACTCTGGTGACCCACCCTGGAAGATCCTATGTAACAATGCGACACTATATAGAAATTAGTTTTACTGGACACACGGTCTAAGATAAAATTTCATTTTTTATGATCTGCGTTAACATTCCGGAACGAATAGTAAATCGCACACCACAGTTGCCTCTGATACTTGAAAATATGTAGGCTAAAACCTATTTCAACAGATCTCAAAATTTTTGCTTGATAGTATATTTGCCCTGTTTGAGTCAAAAATGCTCTTTCACGGGCCACAACACTACAATGCCGTTCCTGTAACATGACACATTTTGTCAAACAGATTGGGGTAATGAACTGTAGGTAAGGAGCGACTCGGACCAATAGAAACCAAAACCTTAAAAGTGTCTTTAACAGTTCGAGTTAACGAACTGTAAGTAAGGAGCAACTAGATGCAATAGTAACCGATACTTAAAAAAAAGAATTTTAATCATGTTTGTTTGATGGAAGAAGTTTGATTTGATCCGTCAAAACTTTAAAACTCAGAGAATTTGCCTGAAATTCCAAAAAAGAAGGGTACCCCCCCCCCCTAAAAAACAACAAGACAGCCAATCTTAATGAAAATCAAACCATCAGGTTCAGCATATAATGGAACAGAACTTAAAATGTTTCAAGCTTTATCAACAATTTCCGCCATTGTGAGACAAAAAACTACGATTTTGTCCCAAAGATGACCAAGCTGGACTCGATCGGCAATTCCGACACGCCAATTGATTCAAAATTATTTACTGATTTTCCCGGTAGCAGAGAAAGAAATGCCACACGGTGGCCAATTCGTTCTCAAAAAGTAATGTCCTCCATACAAGATGCCTATTTAATAATGCTTGATTTAGCTAAACTGATTTGCTTTTACAGCTACGTACCTGCTACTGAGTATAAACTTTTACAATAAGACTAAACATTAAAACTAAACATTATTATGTGTTGACGTACGCAATTTCAAAGATCTTCGAGTATTTCTGCTGATGACGTCGCTACCTCACTGAACAAGTGATCGAAATATCCAATATATTGTGTGAATGTTTTGTCTAATAAAAAGGTTTATCTCTATTCAAAGTTATATTTATCGTTATGCGCAGATTGGTGTGTAGCCTAAGCATTTCTGGAGTGGGGGGGGGGGGAGAGATTCCGGTTTACATCTCCCTTCCTTCAAATAATGTGACTTTCCTTCTTATCGCAGGTAAACATTTCGGACATATATTTTAGAAATTCATTCAACTAAGCTATATTACTTTATATTTCATAAAATTATAAATTATGATGTATAAATGCGCATCAGCTACTATGAATGAGAGGCAGTGGGTGATTATGTATGCGGGAGGAGAGGTGCAAGATGTCTCAAAGAATGCATTCTAATACCAAAACTAAATAGCCCCATGAACTTTCAGATACATATACAATGGGTTTGAGGAGGGGGGGGGGTAGTAATTGAGATCTAATGCCTCTTGATTCATGCGAATATTTTAATTTGCTGCAACTTAACAGCGAGAAATCGGCAGTTTATTGGGCCCGTAGCCAACGACATGTCTTAGTTAAGTCTGGATATCAGTTGAAAAACGATCAGAAATTAAATAGATAAAAATGGGTAAATGTTTACTTTCGTTCCATGTGCTCTAAGGTGGCGTATTACTGTATATAGCAAGATTCTGGTGGTCGAATATTGTTTCTTTGTCATTATTAAATAAAAAAAAAAGTTTTTTTAACTGAAAGTAAGGAGCGACATTAAAACTTAAAACGAACAGAAATTACTTTGTATATGAAAGAGGCTGCTTCCTCATCAACGCCCCGCTCTTTACGCTAAAGTTTGACTCTTTCTCTCAATTCTTCTTTTTAAAACAGTAAAAAACTTAGCGTAAAGAGCGGGGCGTTGATGAGGAAGCAGCCTCTTTCATATACAAAGTAAGTTTCTGTTCGTTTTAAGTTTTAATGTCGCTCCTTACTTTCAGTTAAAAAACTTGTTTTTTTATTTAGTTTCTGAACGTTTTTGAATCAATGCATGTTTTGATTTTGGCTCTCCGCAGAGGAATAATCAAAACGAAATTTGCATTTTTTTTTTTTTTTTTTTTTTTTTTTTTTGATAAATGGCTTTCTCATAATTTTGATCGAATGATTTTGAGAAAAAAAGAGCGGGGCAGGAAGCCTAGTTGCCCTCCGATTTTTTGGTTAATTAAAAAGGCAACTAGAACTTTTAATGTTCTACGAATCTTTTTATTAGTAAAAGATTTACGTAACTTATAGATTAGCATACGTAAAGAACTTTTGTATTCTCATGTTTTTATTACATATATGAAGGGGTTCGCCCCCTCGTCAGTACCTCGCTCTTTACATTAAAGCTTAATTTTTGTCCCAATTCATTAAGAATGACCCCTGAATCACAAAAGCCGTAGAATAAATAGTTGAAATTACTAAAAATACTTTAGCGTAAAGAGCGAGGTATTAGAAGGAGGTGAGTCCCTCATATGGGTAATAATTTCTGTTTCTGTTTTAAGTTTTAATGCTGTTCCTTACTTCCAGCTGAAAAAACTTTTTCATATTTATTTTTTTTAATAATACTAGTAAATCCTGCTCTCCCTTCATGGAAACTTTCTTCTCCCATGACAAATTCTCGATGGAAAGTTCCCCCAGCATATCCCCCTCTTCTCAACCCCTCCCCCAACCAAAAAATCCTCCTGAAAACGCCTGTACACTGCCCAATAACCATTACTATATGTAAGCACTGGTCAAACTTTGTAACTTGTTGCCCCTCCCACGGGGACTGTGGGGGAGTAAGTCGTCCCTTCAAAGACATAGTTATAAGGTTTTTCGACTACGCTGAATAAAATGGCTATCTCAGAATTTTGATCCGGTGACTTTGGGAAAATAATTAGCGTGGGAGGGGGCCTAGATGCCCTCCAATTTTTTTGGTCACTTAAAAAGGGTACTAGAACTTTTCATTTCCATTAGAATGAGCCCTCTTCCAACATTCTAAGACAACTGGGTCGATACGATCACCCCTTGAAAAAAAAACAAAAAAAAAACAAATAAACACGCATCCGTGATCTGCCTTCTGGCAAAAAATGTAAAATTCCACATTTTTGTAGATAGGAGCTTGAAACTTTTACATTAGGGTTCTCTGATACGCTGAATCTGATGGTGTGATTTTCGTTAAGATTCTATGACTTTTAGGGGGTTTTCCCCCCTATTTTCTAAAATAATGCAATTATATATTTAAAATCAGCATTAAAATGCGATTCTTTTGATGTAGCTATTGGTATCAAAATTTCATTTTTTAGAGTTTTGGTTACTATTGAGCCGGGTCACTCCTTACTACAGTTCGTTACCACGAACTGTTTGATTCGAGAAGCGCATCCATTTCTGGTTGATCCTCCTCCTCCATGGGGCTAACTAAAAATGCCTAAAGTGGGCTTGCTTACAGGTAGCATTACCTATGGAACGAAGCGTATTAGTCCATGAGCCCCGCGGGCAGCGGGGCGAGGTTTGTGTTTTATATTTATTTCATAAACCTCTTTTCATGTTTTTTTTTTTTTTTTTTAGTTTTATCACTCTTCGTTGAATAAATATAGAATACAGACCTTGCCCCGCTTCCCGCAGGGCTCATGGACTAATACGCTTCGCTCTATAGGCAATGTTACCTGTAAGCAAGCCCACTTTACACATTTTTTGTCTCGTTGGAAGGGGATTTTGGAAACCTAAAAAATGGATGCGCTTCTCCAATAATGACAAAGAAACAATATGCGATCATAAGAATCTTACTATATGCAGTAATAAGCACTTTAGAGCACTTGGAACGAAAGTAAACATTTACCTTAAAAAACATTTTTTTCAACTGAAAAATACCATTAAAACTTAGAACGAACAGAATTTAGTGAATATATATGGGGGGCAGCCCTCTCCTAAAGCTCTCGCTCTTTATACTAACTTTGTTCTTTTTTTCGAATTCTTTATGAACGACTCCTGAACAGGGTGGCCGGCGTTTACCCCCTCCCCCGTAGGAAATGCCCCATGGACAAACACCCCACGGGAAATATCCCCCCGGAAAATACCATCCTCACACGGCAGGTTGGTCTCCAATCTCTTTGGACCTTAAAAACAAGGGCTAGACCTTTCAATTCCTCTTCTAATGAGAAACTCCAAAGTTTCTTCCACCATGAGGTGGAGGTATGGATGATGGATGGGCAGCCCCCCTCCTAAACGAAATGAAGGGTATTTTGGGGTTTAATGATACTCCTTACTTTCCTAAAGACAGCGTAGACTAGAAATATAGACCAAAAATCATAAGGGAGTAGATATCAATTTCACATTTTAAATGCGTTTTTTAGTTGTTTTTTTTTGTACCCCTCCCCCCAAAAAAAATATTGCCTGGAAAATAACCTTTTGCTGACTTTTTGCTGGAAAACTTTTCCATGGAGGAGGGGATTACTGGCATGATCTTAAAAACGATTAGAAATTAAAGTTTATTCATATGAAAGTGTGCTAAGAAGAATTTTTCACCCGAGTTCATCGGCAAGAAATTTTCTGGGTGAAATTTCAAGATAGAATAGAATTATGGGGGGGGGGATATTCCCATGAAAAGAACATTCCATGGATGAATTTTTCGTAGGGAGAAGGAATTTTTCATGGAGGGAAAGCCGGATTTCCCGGTATTATTTAAAAACAATCAGAAATTAAATTTAAAAAACAAACAAGTTTTTTTCAACTCAAAGTAAGGAGCAACATCAAAACTTAAAAGGAACAGAGAGAAGTGTATTAATAATAAATAGAAGACAAAACAAAATACAATTACAATACACATAATTCCCCTCGAAAAGCTCATATATTACGTATAAGAAAGGGGTTGTCCCCTCCTCCAAGCCTTGCTCTTTACGCTAAATTACGTTCGTTTTAGGTTTCATTTATTTATTAATGGTAAATGGGGTAGTTTTAAACTTGGAAGATCCTCCTTTTCCCTTTCCTTGGCACTTCTCAGCGAAACTAAAGAAAACATGGAAAATCTAATTTTTCGCGTTTGAGGGGGGGGGGGGGGTATTTTTCCGGAAGGAAAGCCCCTTCAGATACGGAATAGTTTTTGTTCGTTTTATGTTTTAATGCTGATCCTAATTTCCATTCGAAAAAAACTTGTTTTTTTTATTTAATTACGTGGTCACAAAATCATTAAATATTCATTAAACTAAAAAAAATTGAACAAATAAATATTCGTTAAATATTCATTAGAATGAATCATCTTTACAAAATCGACGACTATGGGCACGTATGACCGATATTGTAGAAAAAAAAAATTCATATTTTGTTGGCAGTGTCATTAAAGTTTTCAAGTATGTTGAATGTTATAACATAATTTCCATGAAAATTGCACCCCTTTTGGGAGTATAATTTATAAAATTATACAGATTTTACAGTTATGATCAGCATAAATGATCCAAATAATCTAATCAGCACAAATGATCTAACTAATCTAATCAGCATAAATGGGTTAGCATATATAGGCATCCGTGACCATATTTCTCAGAAGAAATGTAAAATTTCGCATTTCTTTAGAAAGGTGTTTGAAAATCTGCACTTGATTATTCTTAGATGCTGATTTTAATGGTGTAATTTTCATTAAGATAACTTGTTATGTTTCTAGTTTGAGAGTGCCTTTTTTGCAAAACAAGAGCTAAGAGCTCATATGGCACTTGTGACGAGGCATGAAGAGCTAAGAGCCAAGAGATCATATGGTATGAGCTCTAACAAAATTCTATGAATCAATAGATTGATTTAAAAGGAAAATAAGAGGCTTAATGTCGGTCGGGATTTAAAATAAGAGCTCTGAGTCACGATGTCCTTCTAAATATCAAATACATTAAGATCCGACCACCCACTCGTATGTTATAAATACCTAATTTTTTCTAATTTTTCCTCTCCCTTTAGCCCCCCAGATGGTCGAATCTGAGAAAACGACTTTATCAAGTCAACTTCTGCAGCTCCCTGGGACGCCTACCATTTTTAATCGTCCTAGCACGTCCAGAAGCACCGAACTCGCCAAATCACTAAACCCCTACCCCCAACTCCCCCAAAGAGAGCGAATCCAGTACGGTTCCGTCAATCACGTATCAAGGACATTTGCTTATTCTATCCACCAAGCTTCATCCCGATTCCTCCACTCAAAGTGTTTTCCAAGATTTCCCCCTCAAACTCCCCCAAATGTCAAAAGATCTGGTCGGGATTTGAAATAAGAGCTCTGAGACATGAATTCCTTTTAAATATCAAATTTCATTAAGATCGGATCACCTATTCAAAAGATAAAAATGCCCTAATTTTCACGTTTTCCAAGAATTCCGGTTTCCCCCGCCAATCCCCCCAATGTCACAGGATCTGGTCGGAATTTAAAATTAGAGCTTTAAAGCACAAGATCCTTCTAAATATAAAATTTCATTAAGATCTGGTCACCTTTCGTAAGTTAAAAATACCTCAATTTTAAAAATTACCCCCCCCCCCTCAACTCCATAAAAGAGAGCAGATCCGGTCCCAGTTAAGTCAGTCACGTATCTTAGACAAGTTTTTATTCTACCCATCCAGTTTCATCCTGATCTCACCGCTTTAATTATTTTCAAAGATTTCCGGTACCCCCCAACTGCCCCCCTCCAATTACGCTGGATCCGGTTGAGATTTGAAATAAGAGATCTGAGTTACGAGGTCCTTCTAAATATGAAATTTCATTAAGATCCAATCACTCCTTCTTAAGTTAAAAATACGTTATTTTCTCTAATTTTTCAGAATTAACCCCCCCCCCCCCAATAGAGCGGATCCATTCTAATTATGTAAATCACGTATCTAAGACTTCTGCTTATTTTTCCCACCATTTCATCCCGATCCCTCCAATCAAAGCGTTTTCCATGATTTTAGGTTCCCCCACCCCAAACTCCCCCCAATGTCACCAGATCAGGTCGCGACTTAAACTAAGAGCTTTGAGGCACGATATGCTTCTAAATATCAAATTTCATTGAAATCCGAACACCCATTCGTAATTTAAAAATGCCTCATCTTTTTTAGTTTTTCAGAATTAACCTGCCCCCAACTACCACAAAGAGAGCAGATCCGGTCTCACCAAGTTACATCCCGATTCCTCCAATCTAAGCGTTTTCCATCATTTTAGGTTCCCCCACCTCAAACTTCCCCCTGTGTCACCGGATCAGCTCGGGACTTAAAATAAGAGCTTTGAGACACGATATCCTTCTGAATATCAAATTTCATTGAAATCTGATCACCCGTTCGTAAGCTAAAAATACTTGATTTTTTTTCACAATTAACCCCCCCCCCCCCCAACTACCCCAAAGAGAGCAGATCCGGTCCGGTTATGTCAGTCACGTATCTTAGACAGATTTTTATTCTTCCCTTCCAGTTTCATCCTGATCTCACCGCTTTATGTATTTTCTAAGATTTCCGGTTCCCACCCAACTGCCCCGCCCAGTTACGCTGGATCCGGTTGAGATTTAAAATAAGAGATCTGAGTTACAAGAACCTTCTAAAAATGAAGTTTCATGAAGATCCGATCACTCCTTCGTAAGTCAAAAATATGTCATTTTTTCTAATTTTTCAGAATTACCCCCCCCCCCCCCAATAGAGCGGATCCGTTCCAATTATGTAAATCCCGTATCTAAGACTTCTGCTTATTTTCCCCACCATTTCATCCCGATCCCTCCAATTTAAACGTTTTCCATCATTTTAGGTTCCCCCACCCCAAGCTCCCCCCAATGTCACCAGATCCGGTGGGGACTTAAAATAAGAGCTTTGAGACGCGATATCCTTCTAAATATCAAATTTCATTGAGATCCGATCACCAGTTCGTAAGTTAAAAATACCTCATTTTTTTCTAATTTTTCAGAACTAACCACTTCCCAACTACCCCAAAGAGAGCGAATCCGTTCCGGTTATGTCAATCACGTATCTAGGACTTGTGCTTATTTTTCCCACCAAGTTTCATCCCGATCCCTCAACTCTAAGTGTTTTCCAAGTTTTAGGTTTCCCCCTCCCAACTCCCCCCCCATGTCACCAGATCTGGTCGGGATTTAAAATAAGAGCTCTGAGACACAATATCCTTCTAAATATCAAATTCATTGAAATCCAATACCCCGTTCGTAAGCCAAAAATACCTCATTTTTTAATTTTTCAGAATTACCCCCCCCCCCCCCAACTACCCCAAAGAGAGCGGATCCGTTCCGGTTATGTCAATCATGTATCTAGGACTTGTGCTTATTTTTCCCACCAAGTTTCATCCCGATCCCTCCACTCTAAGTGTTTTCCAAGATTTTAGGTTTCCCCCTCCCAACTCCCCCCCAATATCACCAGATCTGGTCGGGATTTAAAATAACAGCTCTGAGACACGATATCCTTCCAAACATAAAACTTCATTAAGATCTGATCAACCGTTCGTAAGTTAAAAATACTTAAATTTTTCTATTTTTTCCGAATTAACGGGCCCCCACTGCCCTCCCAGATGGTCAAATCGGGAAAACGACTATTTCTAATTTAATCTGGTCCGGTCCCTGATACACCTGCCGAATTTCATCGTCCTAGCTTACCTGGAAGTGCCTAAAGTAGCAAAACCAGGACCGACAGACTTGCGATTGCTATATGTCACTTGGTTAATACCAAGTGCCATAAAAACATAATGATTAAAGGAAAGCCTAGAGATGAAAAAGCTTGCCCTTTTAAGTAGCATATATTAATTGACTATTATAAATATATTTGTTTTAAGAAAGAGTTGTTTTCTTAGAAATTTGATTGTTTTTTTTAGGGGGGGGGGGCTGCTGAATACAGATACGTTATTTGTGGTGTAGTCCAAATAACACTAGCCTTAATGGTGTTTGAAGGGATGCGGCAGTCAAGGCTTCAACTGTTAACTCATTGTAGAACGCTTTCGTGTTAATCTTGACCTATTACCCCCTCCTCAAGACCTCGCTCTTAGCGCTAAAGTTTTGACTTGTCCCAATTCCTTAACAACAACTCCTGAAACATAATGGCCGTTTAATAATAATAAGCTTTTTTTCAATTTGCAATCACCTGTTATGAAAGAGTTTCGGTGGGTGCAGACTAAGAAAAGGAATGGTGCCTGAAACCACCTTGTGGTAGCCGGATTTTCCGGCATGATCTGATTAACAAACAGAAATTAAAATTTTAACAAATATGTTTTTTTTTTTACTTAAAGTAGAGTACAAAATTGAAAAAGACCAAAATTAGTCCATATATGAGCGGGGCTGTACCCTTCTAAATCCGTTGTCCATTAAACTAGTGTCTCTATTGCTTTGACAAAGCTTTTTATTCTAATTAAACGGTCCTAGTGTTTATGAATCTTTCTCAAGGAATTGAAGAAAAAGTCAACCTTTAGCGTAAAGAGAGAGAGGGGTTCGTTTATTAAAAGTTTTAATGAATGTTCTTACTCTTAGTTGAAAAACTTGCTGTTTCTGTTTAATTTCATTAAAGAGTTACTGAAATAAATAAACAGCCTATCATTAATGCAAGATTCTGATTAATGGACAATTAATCCGGGATTGGTCTGTTTTGGTGGGCGTTTTCAGGCTGAAATATCTCTTCCTAGCTAATTTATTTACTATGGGTCACCTACCCTTCCTAGCGTAATATTTGTAGGCAGAGATATAAAATGATCAGGAGGTAATAGGCTTGAGACTGTCTTTGCAGGATTTCAACTCTTGTTGATAGAAGAGCATCGCCGAGTGTTAAAAACCATGTTGTGACAGAGAATATGACCATCATTGCGCAAAACCTCCCTGCATACTTGAGGCCCCACGGACATCTTACTGTCTGGTTCTAAGCCAGCTTAAGCTTCGGTGTAGACTTGAGAAGATGTGATGGTCCCCGTCCTGCATTGGTATCCGGGACCGTTCCTTTTCCTGATGCCAAAATAATTTCGATGGTTTAAAGAAGATGGAAATTGGAACTTGGAATGTTTTGACGTTAAAAAATAACTATCGTGACGACATTTTGAGGGACGAATTGAGACGATTCAAACTGGACTTATTAGGAGTTTCAGAAGCTCATATCCCAGGGATAGGAAGCATGACATTAGGTGATATACAATTTGTTTACACAGGCAGGAGAGATAGGCTACAAAGACAAGGAGTAGGGTTCATGATGAGTAGCTGCTATGTCTTGTTTAAGCAGGGAAGGTATTAATAATGGGAATATTAATCGTTCATTTTATCTAACGAACTGTAGTAAGGAGCGACCCGGCTCAACGGTAACCGAAATTCTACAAAATGGAATTTTGATACCAATAGTTACATCAAAAGAATCGCATTTGAATGCTGATTCTAAATATATAAGTTTGATCAAGATCAATTGTACCCATCAAAAGTTACGAGCCTGAGAAAATTTGCCTCATTTTAGAAAATAGGGGGAAACACCCCCTAAAAGTGACACAATCTTAACAAAAATCACACCATCAGATTCAGCGTATCAGAGAACCTTGTTGTAGAAGTTTCAAGCTCCTATCTACAAAAATGTGGAAGTTCGTATTTTTTGCCAGAAGACAGATCACGGATACGAAAAGGGGCTTTTCTTCCTCAACGCCCCGCTCTTTACGCTAATTTCTTACTGTTTTAAAATTAGAGTTAAGAGAAAGAGTCAAACTTTAGCGTAAAGAGCGGGGCGTTGAGAAGGAAAAGCCCCTTTCATATACGGAGCAATTTCTGTTCGTTTTAAGTTTTAATGTTGCTCCTTACTTTCATTTAAAAAAACTTGTTTTTTTATTTATGATTAAAAAGCTCAGGGTATCAGTCATAGTAGTAAATGGGACATGGTCCCAGGTAGAAACATGGTGTATTGATTAGATTTTAACGCCCAGGTCAGTAGAAATGGGGATAGATGGTATACTAGCCTAGATAAATTTGTTGTAGGAAAAGAAGACAGCAATGGCTACCGACTGTTACAACTATGAAGGCATAATAATCAAGTTATAACCAATAGGGTGTTTGGTTATAAAATGACCCATGAATTAACATTTTATTCATGTGATGGTAAGACAGCAAACCTTATCGATTACGTTACTGTAAACCGAAGAATGGCAGGATCAACACAAGATACTAGGGTATATAGGAGTAATGTTATTGATATTAAAAGTAAAGATCACGATCTGGTAATGTCTAGGGTTAATTTAAAGTTTCGAAAGAGTAACTACCTCCCGGGAAGTTATCCTCCCGGGAAGTTAGTAGACTCTAGGATGAGCATTTGAGAGAATCTTTTCAGGAACAGTTGAATAATAAACTAGAGAGTTTGAAATTATACGATTTTGAAGATGAACGGAAATATTTTAGGAAAACCGTTTGTGAAGTTGCTAATGATGTCTTAGGGAAGAAAGTAAGGACTGCAGCTAGGAATATTAATGAAAAACTTTATATTTAATATAGAGAAGAGGCTTGTACAAAAATTGTCTGATTGATACATCATAAGAAAACAAAAGGAATGTAAAAAAAGTGGAGAAAACATTAAAATATGAACTAAGGAGGTTTGAAGTGGAGGCCACGGATAAAATTGCCGAGGATCTGGAAGATGCAGTTAGACGACATATTACTAAAATATTGTACTGGCGTGTTAATAAATTGAGAGATTAGTAAACCTGGACCTGTCCCAGTTAAAGATAAAAACGGGCCACAATTATTGATAATGAAAGAGTTAAAGAGAGATGGGCAATATATTTTGAGAATGTGCTAAAACCAAGATAGAGTTGCACGAAAAGATATAGAAGAAATTGAAAAAGTTTATGATACCTTAGACGTAAAGGAAGATTTGTGGTGTACATAGGTGTGTTGGCCTCAGGCGGTTTGGTGCTGCGGTGAGTTGTTAGTAGTAGCAGTAGCATTGAATATTGTAAATATTCTAATAACAAATACTAAAATATAGAAAACGTGAGTGCCGGCCCGGAAGTATTACAGTTTTGACAATTCTTCATGTGGAGATGTTCCAATTTTTCATGTGGAGATGTTGTAGGATTTTTTCATGTGGAAGGTCTATTTTCCAGGTGTTTTGATTTCTGGGAAATAATTTACACGGAATGGAGCATCTCTGGAGTGATCAAGAAACGAAACAGAAATTGAAGACTTATTCAAATAAATCGTCCGCAAGCAATTTTACAGGGAATGGAGATTCTCAGCGAGGATGGAACTGTCTGGAGAGAATTTGACAGGAGAAGTTTACTTTACGTTGGATGAAATTTCACCAAAGGAGACTTCTGTGAAGGGGGGGGTCGCCTCCTCATTATATATGAAGGGTGCCCCCGTCCTTACCTTGCAAATTACGATAAAGTTTGACTGTTTGTCCCAATTTTATAAGAGCGTTTACTGAAACATAGGGCTTAGTAATTCGAACAGGAAGCTTTTTTAAAAGTGCCGACAGCTTTAGCGTAAAGAAGGTAATGAAGTAAGTAAGTAAGTAAGATAATGAGGAGGGGACAACCCTTCATATTTCATGAAGTACAGTTGCGACAAAGAGTCAAACTTTAGTTTAAAGAGCGAGGCGCTAGAAAGGAAAAAGCCCCTTTCATATACTTAATAATTTCTATTCATTTTAAGTTTTAGCGTCGTTTCTTACTTTCAGTTAAAAAAAACTTTTTTTTTCATTTAATTCAAAAAAGAAAAGTCTATTGCCTATTGCTAGCACATAGCATTTGTTGTTGGGAAGTAAACAGACATTTTTAATGAGACAAATTCTCTCTAAGGGAATTTTCAGTGTAGGGGATGCCTCCTCTTAAATACTTCGCTCTTTACACTAAAGCATGAATTTGAATCCCATTCCTTCACGAACAAAAAGTGAAACAAAAGATTAGTTAAATTAGAATAATATAGTTTTTTGAACATTCTAAATAAAGCTAGCGTGAAGAGCAAGATATTGTGGAGGGGGTGTCCTCCCTCTGTCATAATAATTTCTGTTCGCCTAATTTTAATTTCCGATCCTTACTTTCAGTTGAAAAAACCTGCTTTTTTGTTTAATCACGAAAAGGCACAAACGATTCTCACGAGAGAACATTGAAATGTCGCTTATTTTGAATAGCCAAACATAACCAGTAGTTTCTTTTTCTTTATACTGAGGCTGAGCCTGTGTAATTTCAAATCCAGATTTTTATGGTAAACATTTATGTCATCGAAGCTTGTTTTTATTTTATTTATGTTTGGAAAAAATGTGGAAAATACTCTTTAATTACAATTTTTGTTACTGAACTTGGACATTATTATAACAAAATAGAAAGTGAAAACATCGTTATGTCGTTTAATCAAATTATCACCCAACACACCCAATTTAAAGCAAAACATCTCATCGTAAAACTTTTCTAATAACAGATTTGAAGCATAACAGTAGTCCACTTCGGATGCATGATTCAATTGCCAATAGGCAGTTTTGCCTCTGCATCGCCTTTGTCAACGTAGTGATAATCAGCAATGAAAGTGGAGAATGTGACGTAAATTATGCAAAGCAGGAACGAAATTTTTCTGGGTTCAGACCATACTTGATGCATTTAACAAGCAACTCATAAAATTTTCCCCCAGGGGCAATCTTGTCGTTTTGGCATCTAATACCCATGCGAAATCGTACAAAAAGACACGAATCCGAACAACTGAAGCAAAAGGTATGGAGCAAGCGAGAATCAGTCCGAATCATAAACAAAAATATTACGTAACAAAATCTTGAAGGTTGATGACAAATCAAATTACAATTCAACGGAAAGTTTTATTTATAACCGCTCAAAAAAGAACTTATCAAAATTAAGGCTGAGATTGTCGATAGCCTCCCTGGAGAAAATTACTACTATTGGTCATGCGTCTGTGAAAGAAGGGTTTAATTCCCGCCAGAACTTAATGAATCTGAACAGCAAAAGCAAAAGGCACGAAAAAAACGTCTAAGGTAATGGCGAACGTAAATAAAGCGCGAGACCTAGGGTTAGAAGACATGCGATAAAAAGCATCAAAATGAATTACAGATGAAAATGAAAGGGATATCAGCGATTAGAAGACAAGCGTCAGCAAGGATCACATTGGATCGTAATCGATATCTTCAGTTAGAAGAGAAGCAACAGCGAGAATGTTAAATGAGTCCCGGAGGAATACAAATACTGTAAAATGCATGATTCTGTAAAGGATAAACAAGAAAGAGGAATCGAATTTAAGTCAAAATTCCTCATTCTTAGAATTTTTTTAATTTATGCACAAGCCTGCACCATGCTGAATGCCAGGGACTGAGCATTGTTTCAGCTGAAAGTAAAGAGTAACATTAAATTTGCAACTAACAGAAATTATTTAGTAGAATGGGGGTTGAATTCTATTAACGCTTAAAAAAAAAAAACTTCAAATTCCAATTATACAGCCCATGTGTCTCAGCAGAAGTTCTTAAAGAATAGGGACAAAAAGTCAAGTTTTTAACTTAAACAGCAAGGGATTGAGGAGCGGGAAAACCTCCTATTATGTGGCATGTTTTCTGTTCATTTCAAGTTTTTTTGTTGCTCATTACTATCAGCAAAAAACTTGTTTTTGATTTATTACCCTCCAGGAAATTCTTCCCCCCCCCCTCAAAAAACCCACAGAAATCCCTTCCCCCTCCCAAAATTGCCATTTATCCTCCTATGGGCTATGGGGGTCCTGTCTAAGCAGAATCAAATGGATATCAGTCTCAAAATTATGATCGAACGTCTTAGGAAGAAAAAGGGATGTGTGAGGGGGGCTTGTTGCCCTCCATTCTTTTTGGCCCCTTTTTTAAATCAGGCAAATTTTATCAGGCTCGTAGTATTTAATGGATAACATGAATTTACATATTTGAAATCAACATAAAAGCCAATTCCTTTAAGTTTCGGTTGCTGTTAGGCCGAGTCGCTAACTGTAGGAAACTGGTTATTCTACAAACAGAAAAATATTTAAGACTATGTCACAGCAGGCTATATAGGGTTTCAATGGGCGTATTTTATATGTCCCAGCCCTGTTCAATTTAAAACGAATGACCATTGATAATTGAACCTTTTATATAAGAATATAATTTTGTTTTTAATGATTTCATTCTTAAACTTATTCTCTTGTATGCCATTTCACACAGTCAAAAATTAAAGGGAAAAGAGAAACCACAAGTTTTTGACTTTCTCCATAAAAACCTTAGATACAACTATTACGTCATGCCATGCTCATACTGTCTTCCTGAGACTTGTTTTTTGAAAAGTGAAACCGGAAAACAGAAGCCGGTTTATACACTGATTATATTAAAAAAAACAAGTTTTTTTAACTACAAGTAAGGAACGACATTAAAACTTAAAACGAACAGAAATTGTTCCGTATATCAAAGGGGTTGTCCCCGCCTCACACCCCGCTCTTTACGCTAAAGTTCGAATCTATCACAACTCTACTTTTTAAAACAGTAAAAAAATATAGCGTAAGGAGCAAGGCGTTGAAGAGGGGACAACCCCTTTCATATACGGAGCAATTTCTGTTCGTTTTAACTTTTAATGTCGCTCCTTACTTGCAGTTAAAAAAAAACTTGTTTTTCTTTTATTTAGTTTCTGTACGTTTTTGAATTAATGCATAGCCTATTTTGATTTCGACTCACCGCACATGAATAATTAAAACAAAATTTGCACATTAGTTTTTTTTCTAAATAGTTTTCTCATACTTTTGAAAACATCTGTACACTTCATAATAACCATTATTGTATGAAAACAATGGTCAAAGTCTGCAACTTGCAGCCCCTCCCCCGGGGACTGTGGAGGATGAAGTTGTCCCTAAAGACATAGCTATTAGGTTTTCGATTAAGTTGAAAAGAACGGCTATCTCAAAATTTTTATCTGATGACTTTGGGGGGGAAATGTGCGTGGGAGGGGGCCTAGGTGTCCTCCAATTTCTTGGTCACTTAAAAAGGGCACAAGAACTTTTAATTTCCGTTAGGATGAGCCCTCTCGTGACATTCTAGGACCACTGGGTCGATATAATCACCCCCGAAAAAAAACACGCTTCCGTCATGTCATCTGGCAAAAAAAAAAAAAATTGTGTAGATAGGAGCTTGAGACTTCTATAGTAGGGTTCTTTGATACGCTGAATCTGATGGAGTGATTTTCGTTAAGATTCTACGACTTTTAGGGGGTTTTTTCCCTAATTTCTTAAATAAGGCAAATTTACTCAGGCTCGTAGCTTTTGATGGGTAAGACTAAACTTGATGAAACTTATACATCTAAAATCAGCATTAAAATGCAATACTTTTCATGTAACTACTGGTATCAAAATTCCGTTTTTTAGAGTTTCTGTTATTTTTTAGCCGGGTCGCTCCTTACTACAGTTCGTCACCACGAATTCTTTGATAGGATTAGCATTCCTAGCCACAGTGTGAAAAATAGTCATCAAATTAGTGTAAAATAAAGAATAAGAGTATTACTGAATATTAATATCACAGGCGTAGCCAAGATTGATCTGCAAAATTTCGGAATCATTAAAAAGGTTGGTAGTGTGTTTTATAACCACCTCACTCAAGTTCTATCGAGGAGTGAAGTTTATTTAATGCTAATAATATAAACAAAAATATGATTAAAATATATTCTTCATCAACAAAATTATGAAAACTGCAACAAAGAATTATGGGAGGGGGCCAACCAGACCGCATTATATTAAATACATGACCTAAACTAACTTAACCTAACCAAAATACCTACTAAATATGTAATTAAAATATGGCTACAATGTAGACCCACCGAGCCAAAGCTAATTGTCAGGTATAAATGCTATGAAAACCCGTTATTGTCTCATGCTCGCACCACAAGATCTTGAGCGTGGTGGTTATAAGACAAAAGTACCAAAAGGTTAAGCTTCAAAGGTGGATCTAAACCAAAATCTAGAGAGGGGGCAAGGGAATATGACAAGGGCGCGAATATTTGACAAGTTTATTTTAAATCATAAGAATCATGTAATTAGGGCCTTAGAAAACCATGGAGAGAGGGGGAAGGGCCACCCTGACACCGTCCCCTGGATTCAACCCTATTCAGCTTCAAAGGAAATTTCTCACAAGTTTTTTTAGACTAATGATCAAGAGGCTTGACCCCCCCCCCCCAAAAAAAGCTCGTCCAAACGTAACAAAAATGAATGTAAACCAATTTTAGATGCGCTTTTAAGTTTTTCACCCCCCCCCCCCCAAAAAAAAAAAAAAATGCTTTATAAAACCCTCCACCAGAAAAAAATACAGGATACATCCCTGGTCACCACATCCAATATTTTTTTTCTTGCTTAGTAATTCTTTGAAAATACTACCTTCAAGGTTTTTTTTAAGAATTGCAGATATATACCAAAAATTCAAAGAAAAAAAGATGAGCAGTTGGTTCAAAATAAAGTTAGAGTTAAAATATTAGTCTGCAAGCAAACGAGGATGTGCTTGATTCCTTAATCACTAACAATTTATTTGTACCCACAGCCGTTTCAAGGGTTGATGGTACATACATAATTATTTCATCCTTTTTAAGTGCCCGAGTTCTAAACCAAAGTTGACCACTGTCATTACCCCCAATATTCTATCCTTAGTTCATGAAATTCATATTCTAATTCTTCCAAAACTTTTTCAAATATGAGGAAACGCCACGAACCTTGGATATTCTACTTTTTACACCTTCACTGCATTCATATTCTTAACAAACAATGCTACCCAAATAAGTGAAGCCATTCGCTAGATTGATTTTCTTGCTATTTAACATTAATGTTTTACACTCATTTATTTCCAGCTTATTTTTTCTGTTTAAGACTAAATAGAAATTTATCATTTTTAACATTAATTTTCAAATTGTACCTTGAACCCTCAAAACATCAAAAGATTCATTCATATTGCAAACATTTCTACCTAGGATTTAAATTCACCAGCAGAGTCTAAGCCTAAGGGAGTTTTATCTCCTCGTTTGATTCCATGGTCTTTGCCATGTTCTTTTGGACAAAGTCCATCATATAGATGGGGACAGAACACAACCCTGCTTATCAAACCCGCTATTTACCTTGTTCCTTACCTTAACCACAGCAATAGTGTTCTTGTACATTTTGAGGACTAATCCTTTTTATGTAAATTAATTTAAGAAAAAATTCTCAACTGAGAGTAAGGAGCAACATCAAAACTCAAAACGAACATAACTTATTTTGTATATGAAGTGGTTGCCCCCCTCCTCAATACCTTAATCTTCACGCTAAAGGTTTTAGCACTTTTAATAAAGCTTCCCATTCTAGTTAAACGGACCTTGTGTTTCAGGAGTGGTTCTTAGAAAATTGGCACCAACAGTTGAAGTTTAGCGTAGAGCAAAGTATTAAGGAGCAGGGTAACCCCGAAAAATGCCCCCCGCGGAAGGTCTGTCTCCAATCAGTTTCAGCTTCTAAAAAAGGACCAAAAATCTCAATTTCTGATCGAACGAGCATGCTCTGATGTTTCTACGACCATGAAACACAGGTGGGGATGAGCAAGGGGCAGTCCCCTTCCCATACGGAATAAATTATGGGTTTAATCTTACTCTTCACTTTCATAATAATAGCGTAGACCAGAAATGTTCCCAAAAATCAAAGGGGATTAAATATTAATTTCATATCTTTTATGCGTTTTTTTTAAATTGCACCCCCCCCCCATCTCCGAAAAAATACCCCTCAAACAAAAGTTCTGGATACGGCCCTGGAGGAAATGAGGTATCCCCCTCTTCCCTTAGGTAATTTTCCTGTTGTTTTACAATTCCAAACACTTGCATATAAGGGCTTCAAACACCTTCAATGGGTCTCCTTAATTGTTTTTTAGTAAGGAAGGGAGGGAAATGCCTCAAAGGGTGCGTTTTGATTCCGAAACATCCAACTCTCATTGACCCTTCAGATAAAAATATTATTAGTTCTAAGGGAGTGACGAGGGGAGGTAGAAATTGATATATAATCACCAGGGCCACATCCAGGACATTTATTTGTTTTTGTTTTTTGTTGTTGTTTTTTTTTGGGGGGGGGGGGGTACAAAAAAACTTAAAAAAAAGCGCATCAAAACGTGAAACTGATATTCGATATCTTGATTTCTAGGATTATTTCTTGTCTACGCTGTTATCATGAAAGTAAAGAGTAACATTAAACACCAAAATGAGCAGAATTTATTCCGAACAAGCTGAAAAACGTATCAAAATATTAAATTGATATTTAATCTCTCTTGATTTCTTGGAACAAATCTGATCTACGCTGTTATTATGAAAGTAAAGAGTAACAACAACCCCAAATGAGCAGAATTTATTCCATATAGAAGGCGGGCTGTCCCTTTCTCATCCAGACCATATCCGCGAGAAACATTTATTCATATTTCTTAGTCCCAACCTGTACCTCTGCTCACTCCATCATAGGGTAATCCTTAAGTTTTAAATTATTTTCTTTAACCTTTACCTTAACCTGTTATAATAGCTCAGCCATTCGAAACAAGAAAACCAAAATTAAAAGAAACAAAAATATAAAAATAAATATTATAGGATACTCTACAACATATATTTTACCTCTTTTTTTTAATAAAGGTAGAATATTCAAAAATCCCTCCTTTTCATTATTTCTTTTGTCATATTTTTACTTCGACTACTCAGTTTTAAAACGTGGAAGAATTGTAGGAAGGGGAGAATTAGCCAAGAACTATTTCGGTTATTCTTTAATGTCCGTAACTCAATAAGTGATCATAATAGATGTGGCCATTTAAGACGCTGAAAATAAGCTCAATTTCGATATTTGCTAATATTGAGCACTTTCCAAAAAGATTCAAATATCAACTACTTAATCCTTCGTGCAATTAGAAGTGAGATAGAAAGTCTCTCTTCAAAGACTTGTAGCCTCGATTTATTTGTTGTTGGATCTCACTGTCATTGTATAAACAAAATTTGATGAATTCAACTCGGAGAATACTATTAACATTCAATTACTTCCGTAAATTGTCTTTCAATGCATTGTATTTTTGCGTTTTCATGAGAGCAAGTGAGACAATATTTACTTAGGATTGACGCATTTAGGTTAACTCTATACGAAGCCACTTGAAAAATGGTCGACAATTTTACAAGTGGCTTCCTTCGGGGCCGATCCAACGAAAACGTGCCCGATCCAAAAGGTAGAAAAAAATGTCAAGAAAAAAGGAGAAACACGCCATAAAATGGAATAATTGTGAATTCGCTCGGAATATTTGAATTTAAATTACATCACTGACTGAAAAGAGCATATACCTTTGGTATAGAATATGTTCCCCTTTTCCCCAATAACTTAATCCTTCACAGCGACCACATCCGACCAACTTTTCAGTTTTTTGGCTCTCCTGAAAAATTACAAAAATGGTATATGTCGCACTTTCAATTACTACAGCCGATTTCCGAACCTGGCTGCTAGATGCCGTAATGAACTTGAACTTTAAAACAAAATTGAATAATTTTTTTCCGAATAATTTAGCGCATTTTTAAGGACTTGGTAAGAACTACTGGCCTGTCTTTTAATACTTTATTTCTGTGTTTGTATTAGATTTAAGATAAAGGTTAGGGACCCTTACAATGATGGGTGCACAGGCTCTACCAAATGAAATAGTAAGGGATAAATTGTTTAAGAGCTTACTTCTACGGGGCAATGCCTCTGCATCTTTAGAACCCAATTGACTGAATAATACGTAGTCGGAAATTAGTTGTTTGTATATGGTTGTTTGTCTCTATACATTGAACTGATTAAATACCCAAACACGAATACCAAGGCCCAATGCTCCCAAGCACAGATCAAGCCAAACTTATTAGTTAATAATGGTCATGCTATAGTCATACCTGTACATAACTATAGGACGAATGCAGTCAGGCTTACTAAATTCTAAGCATCTCATGCAGCTTATAGGAAGCACGATTGGAGCCAGCACTGCCATCAATGGAAAGAAAACTGATAATTCTTGAGTAGTAGTGTATATTAGGGGGGGCAACAGGGGCGATCTCATGAAACCTGGTGAAATCCTGCTCCTTCTGTTCTAATGAACAGTTGCATTATGAATAGCAAAGAAATAAGCATATCATTTGACTTGGTGTTCAATGCCCTACTTAAATACTACAGACATTTCCATGGCAAGTTCTACTGACACAGCAAAATTCTTTAGACTTTATAGACACTCCTTGCATTCTATATATCAAGTTTTACAGGGAGCTTAAAGGATTGGAGGATAGACTGTTCGGTTGTAGAAGGGACAGTATAGACCCAGAACCCCATACTAGCTGATAATTAAGCTGAAGCTAGATTTTCTAAATCCCAGAATCTCTTAGCAAAGAAAGAAAATTGTGGGTCATCAAGGCAGCAGCTATAAATGGGAAAAGAGGAAATTTCTTAAAATTTTACTGGCTTTTTCAAGGGAACTTGTAACAGACTTGTAACGTAAGATAGCATACGAACTTTCAAAAATGCCGATCTTGGGACGAATTTTCATCAGATGCAAACCAACTCCCAAGTTAGCGGAAAACAGAAGGCAAAAACTTAAGAGGAGGCTGCGATTTTGTCATGAACTCGGCGAGGTGGATAAAAAGAGGGTTCCATGCCATTTTGCTCTGTTTTCATCTATGCATCTCCTTTTCCCCAGAAAACTGTCTGAGCCAAAGTCTCAGAAAGGGACTTCAACCAACTGCCTATCTGTTTCTTGGTTGCAAACCCAAATGAGAATTTAAGATCAAGGGGAAATACTTAAAAATTAGTGGCGAAGAATTTGTCTGTAGTAGTTCCCTTAACAAGACCTCTTCAAAAAAGTATTACCAGCCTCTTTGTTCAACTCATTCCAGAGATGGCGTCGAAAAGTTCAAATCGTCGGTGCCAGATTTAGCACAAAAGGCAATTAAGAGGACCAGAATGGGCCTCATTGACATTAATCACTATTTGATTAGCAATCAGAATCTTTTTTCGCTAATGAGATATTTAGGTTTAGTGTCACGCGGCAGTGTTGTAACTGCACTTTTCCTAAGCAGCAAATCGAGTTCATATTCATACCATAGGTTCCTGTTGACAAGACCTTTCTAAAGAGAGTCTAATCAGCCTATTATTCCCATCCATCCCTGAAGTGATATAAAAAGTGCCGTTTTGGTGCCATGTGGCACTCTAGTGCGGTTTAATTTATCAAAAAGCGTTAGATGTAAGCATTAGCTTTCAAATATGCCCTTAACCATCTCTCTACGAAATCCAGTAATCACCCGGGACCTGGAAAAAAGATAGACACGTCAGTAACAGACATGCTATAATAAGTTTTTTTAGAAGTGGGGGACTGTAAACCAGTGGTCAAGGGTTAAGTCGAGCAATAAATATTTAAATTAATGATTTTGATAATTTTGCCTAAAAAGGAGTAAATCTCGGGCTATAATAGTGTCCGCTATTTTTGGGCTAGTAATTGCGCCGGTTTAGGCTATTCGTTAAGCGAAAAACCTGGAAACTATATTCCTATCCACAACTTCCTATAAAATCTAACAGTCGAAATTTAAGAATTAAATACGCTATCATGGTTGCAACTGAAGTTGCAACCTAGTAAAGGGGAAACCAAGGCCACGAGTAACCAAAGCTACAAAATACTCTAAAACAAACTACCTAGTAAGAACCAATTGCCATTTGCAGCTGATTTGAAAAGGGTATTTAGATTAATCTTTATAATAATATGGTATTTCGAAAATAATTTTGAATTAAATTTTTAAAAGAGCCTGAAACCTCTTAAGAATTTTGTCGGATCGAAACAAAAAGCTCCCCGTTGAAGATACCATTGTTAAAAGTCCCCAGTCATGACACTTACAGTAACCACACGTTGAACAACTGATGTTTCCTCTTTTTCTTCTTTCATTTTTTTTTTACTACAACTGGGACAGCGGAACATAACAAAGATCTGTTTAAGGGCCCATTTAAAAGCTAATTTTCATATCTAATTGCTTTCTGTAAGTTTGACTCGATAACGATCTCCAAACCATTGGTATTAGTCACCCATTAAGAGTTCGGTAATGCCCTTAAACTACCTGAATGCAGAAATCAGGGAGATTTAGTAAGCGTTCTTTACCTAAGTGATTCAGGATACGGTTCAGAATCTTATACCAACGTAAATACTGACTTGCAAGATCACTTGCCTCATCTGCTTATACAAAATAGCGGCATCTAAGAGAACGGGAACACCCACTGGAGTGAAGATGGCCATAGTAGCTCATTTAAAAGATTCAGACTTTAACAACAACAATCAAACTTCCTACCCCAAACCTTCTTGATACTCAAAGAGCTCCTTCCAGCATTGAGTGGCTAATCGTAAAAGCTATCACTACTGTTGTTCACCCACTCAAACATGCAAAGGTTGTCAGCAAGTACGATTATGTTTAGCCAAGCAAAGTTATGGTGGTATCAAACGATTGTAGTTGTTGTCAAACTTTATATTCTAGTGGTATGGCTGAGTCAATCAATTACGAGAAGCAACAACTAACTTTTCAGCTCTGGCATTATTTTTGGCCCTTTTTAAGTTTTGATGCAATGCTTTTCAATCTATCTCCCTACTTCAATGATTCATTTCTAAGTAGAGAAACACACAAGAACTTGCTCAGACATTATAGGTAAAGAATGGGTGAATTGCATAACTTAAAGTCCTTGCCTCACGGCCTGTGGGGTTGATATCCGCATAGACATAGTTATTGAACTTTCCAACAATGCTTAACGTAACAGCTATGTCAAAATTTTGATCGGATGTCTTTTGGGAAAAAAAGGGGGCTTGTTAAACTCTGATCACTTTTGACTCTTAAAAAGGGCACTAGAACTTTCAATTTCCAATCGAATGAACTACTTCCAAAATTTCTACAACTTCTGTACACAGCGCCTTGGTGAAAAAATAATGATATTAAGTAATGCGGTGAAGGTAAATTATTCGATGAAAAAAAAACGGTTTTCTTCTTTTGTAATTTAGACAAATCAGTACATAGAGTCCACTTCGCTCTTTACTTAGGTAGCACTATAGCACTCCTATGATCCATCAAACAGTTCGTGGTAACGAACTGTAGTAAGGAGCGACCCGGCTCAATAGTAAACGAAACTCTAAAAAACAGAATTTTGATGCTAAAAGATACATCAAAAGAACCGCATTTTCATGCTGATTTTAAATATATAAGTTACGAGCCTGAGAAAATTTGCCTTATTTTGGAAAATAGGGGGAAACACCCCATAAAAGTCATAGAATCTTAACGAAAATCACACCATCGCATTCAACGTATCAGAGAACCCTACAGCGAAAATGTGGAATTTCGTATTTTTTGCCAGAAGACAGATCCGGGGGCGTGTTTATTTGTTTTTTCTTCTTTTTTTTCTTTTTCCCAGGGGTCATCGTATCGACCAAGTGGTCCTAGAATGTCGCAAGAGGGCTCATTCTAACGGAAATTAAAAGTTCTAGTGCCCTTTTTAAGTGACCAAAAATATTGGAGGGCACCTAGGCCCCCTCCCACGCTCTTTTTTCCAAAAGTCAACGGATCAAAATTTTGAGATAGCCATTTTGTTCCGCATAGTCGAAAACCATAATAACTATGTCTAAGGGAAGACTTACTCCCCCACAGTCCCTGGGGGAGGGACTGCAAGTTACAAAGTTTGACCAGTGTTTACATACAGTAATGGTTATTGGTAACTGTACAGACGTTTTCAGGGGGATTTTGTTGGTTTGGGAGTGGGGTTGAGGGGAGGGAGCTATGTGGGAGGATCTTTTCTTGGAGGAATATATAATGGGCGAAGAGAAATTCAATGAAAAGGGCGCGGGATTTTCTAGCATTACTGTAAAAGAAACAATGGAAAAATAAACACGAAAAAGTTTTTTTTCAATCGAAACTAAGGAGTGGCATTAAAACTTAAAACGAACAGAGATTATTACGCATATGAGGGGTTCTAAAAATGCTTTAGCATAAAGAGCGAGGTATTTAGGAGGAGATAAATACCTCGTTCTTTATGCTAAAGTATTTTTAGTAATTTCAACTATTTATTCTACGGCCTTTCTGATTCAGGGTTATTCTTATAGAATTGAGACAAAACTTAAATTTAGTGTAAAGAGCGAGGTATTAATGAGGGAACAAACCCCCTCATATACATAATAAAAACACAAGAGAATAATAGTTTGTTACGTAAGTTAATTCTTAAGTTACGTATATTTTTTACTAATAAAAACGTTATAAAAATTTGAAGTTCTAGTTGCCTTTTTAAGCAACCGAAAAATTGGAGGGCAACTAGGCCTCCTTCCCCACCCCTTATTTCTCAATATCGTCTGATCAAAACTAAGAGAAAGCCATTTAGCCAAAAAAAGAATTAATATGCAAATTTATTTTAATAATTTATGTGCGGAGAGCCAAAATCAAACATGCATTAATTCAAAAACGTTCAGAAATTAAATAAAAAAACTAGTTTTTTTAACTGAAAGTAAAGAGCGACATTAAAACTTAAAACGAACAAAAATTACTACGTATGTTGAAATGGGTTGTCCCCTCCGCAATCCCTCGCTCTTTACAATAAAGTTTGACTCTTTGCCACAATTCTACGTTTTAAAACAATTAAAACTTTAGCGTAAAGAGTGAGGGATTGTGGAGGGGACAACCCATTTCACATACGGAGTAATTTCTGTTCATTTTAAGTTTTAATGTCGCTCCTTACCTTCAGTTAAAAAAAACTAGTTTTTTTTATTTAATATCAATATGTGAAGTGAAACTTCTTCTGCTCTTAACAGTTCACTGGTGGTTGGACATGACCATACAAAAAGACATTCTTTTTCTTTAAAACAAAAGAACGTCAGATTTTTAATAAATTACCAAAAGAAATCAAAAAACTTATTACACTTACAGTCCTTTCTGATAATTTTTTCGTTAATGGTTGATTGCTTGAAAAATATGAAACAGATGTGATTGATATGAAACAAATTTCTCGGGTGTAATAGAGGAAGTGTCCAAATACAGTATATGACCTCCTCAGTGAGATAGTAGCGAATGTAATGAATGAAACTTGCCACTTGCGAAGAATAAATCCTAATAAAATGTTCCTAAGAAACTATGGATAACAAAAACTATTCTAGTTTCAATAAAGCAGAAAAACCAACTTTATGTGAATTATTTAAAGCATCATTCAGATGATAATTCTATAAAATAAAATAAATCGAAATATTTTAAAATCAGTAAAATGGAAAGCTCAGAAACTTTACTTCCAAAGTGAATTTCATGAAAATCAAGATAATATGAAAAACGCATGGAAAACAATAAACAAACTTTCGGGTAAATTTCATAGTAGGCCTAATGAGATGAGAGCCATGGAAACGACAGAAGGTCGTCTTACTGATTCTCAAGACATAGCTGAATTTATGTATGGTTACTTTGCAAATGACCTAAAAAGACTTTGCGATCAAGCGCGGGCTAACCTATGCACATCTGTGAGTTTTAGATCTGCTTTGAACGGTAGCCAGGAGGTGAGAATTCCTTTGGGTTTGCAAGATACCCGGAACAAGAAGTGGCACGATTCCTAGCTACGATGAAATCAAGCTCCAGCGGGATGGATGAGTTTTAGCTGAAACTCATAAAAGCCGCAAAAACGAGTAACTTGCCTGTCTTGACGCACCTCATCAACGATTCTCTGGACCTAGGAGTCTCCCCAGAGGCATTAAAGATTGTAAGTGTGGTTCCTCTTCATGAAAGAGGGAAAAAGATGCCCATCGAATCGAAGACCTACATCTATTCTCCCGATTATCTCTAAGTTATATGAGAAAGTTGTACCTTCCCAGTTAAGCTATTATATTGAAAAGAATAAAATTTTAATGGAAATCTAATTTGGGTTCAGACAGATATGGCAGTTCTGAAATCGGTTGATTGGATTAGTGATGAATTCGAAGCTGGTCTCATACTGCAGCCGTGTATTTGGATATGAAAAAAGCGTTTGATATGGTGAACCACTCAGAGCTTATTCGAGCTCTTGACTCGACTGGGGTGAAAGGTTCAAGTCTGGAGTGGTTTTCAACGTATCTACACATTCGGTATCAGATAGTTCAGAATGGATCATTTTTATCTTCAACAAGAGCTAAGAACTCATATGGCACATGTGACGAGGTCGGAAGAGCCAAGAGCTCATATGGCATGAGCTCTAGCAAAATTCTAGGAATCAATAGATTGATTTAAAAGAAAAATCGGAGGCTTAATGCCGGTCGGGATATGAAACAAGAGCTCTGAGTCACGAGGTCCTTCTAAATATCAAAATTCATTACGATCCGACCACCCACTCGTAAGTTAAAAATACCTCATTCTTTCTAATTTTTCCTCTCCTTTTAACCCCCCCCCCCCCCAGATGGTCGAATCGGGGAAAACAACTTTATCAAGTCAATTTGTGCAGGTCCCTGACACCACTACCTATTTTCATCGTCCTAGCACATCAAGAAACACCAAACTCGCAAAAAGACTAGACCCCCCTCTAACTCCCCCAAAGAGAGCGGATCCAATTCGCTTAAGTCAATCGCGTATCTAAGATATTTGCTTATTTTATCCACCCGAGTTTCATCCTGATTTCTCCACTCTAAGCGTTTTCTAAGATTTCTGGTTTCCCCCTCCAACTCCCCCCAATGTCACCAGATCCAATCGGGATTCAAAATAAGAGCTCTGAGACATGAGTTACTTCTAAATATCAAATTTCATTAAGTTAAAAATGCCTCAGTTTTTCAAATTGTTCCGAATTAATCCCCCCCACTCCCCCAAAAGACAGCGGGTCCATTCCAATTATGTCAATTACGTATCTAAAACTTGTGCTTATTCTTCCCATCAAGTTTCATCCCGATCTCTCCACTCTAAGTGTTTTCCAAGATTTCCGGTTTCCAAGCCTCCAACCCCCTATGTCCCCGAATCCGATTCGAACTGAAAATGGAGCATCAGAGACACAAGATCTTTCTATATATCAAGTTTTATTAAGATCCGATCACCCATTCATAAGTTTTCCCAGATTTCCAGTTTCCCCTCCAACCCCCCCCAATGTCACCAGATCTGGTCGTGATTTACAAAAAAAGCTCTGAATTACAAGATTCTTCTAAATATCAAATTTCATTAAGATCTGATCAACCGTTTAAAGTTTCAAATGCCTCATATTTTCTAATTTTTCTCAACCCCCAGCTCCCCCAAAGAGAGCGGAAAAGTCCAGTTGTGTCAGTCACGTATCTTGGACTTAGTGCTTATTCTTCCCACCAAGTTTCATCCTGATCTCTCCACTCTAAGAGTTTTCCAAGATTTCCGGTTCCCCCCAACCCCCTCCCCCCTAATGACACTGGATCCGGTCGAGAACCAAAATGAGAGATCTGAGTTACGAGGTCCTTCTAGATATGAAATTTCATTAAGATCCGATCACTCCTTCGTGAGTTAAAAATACCTCATTTTTTCTAATTTTTCAGAATTAACCCTCCCCCCAACTCCTCCAATGAGAAGAAATCCATTCCGGTTATGCTAATCACGTATTTAGGATTTGTGTTCATTTTTCTTGCCAAGTTTCATCCCAATTCCTCCACTCTAAGCCTTTTCCAAGATTTCTGGTCCCCCCAGCTCCCCCCAAAGATACTGGATCCGGTCGGGATTTAAAAAAGAGATATGAGTTACGAGGTCCTAAATATGAAATTTCATTAAGATCCGATCACTCCTTCGTAAGTTAAAAATACCTAATTTTTTTCAATTTTTCAAAATTACCCCCCCCCATCTCCCACAAAGAGAGCGGATCTGTTCTGGTTCTGTCAATCACGTATCTTGGACTTGCGCATAGTTTTCCCACCAAGTTTCATCCCGATCCCTCCGCTCTAAGCGTTTGCCAAGATTTTAGGGTTCCCCCTCAAACTCCCCCCATTGTCACCGGATCTGGTCGGGATTTAATATAAGAGCTCTGAGACACGATATCTTTCTAAATATCAAGTCCACTAAGATCTGATCACCCGTTCGTAAGTTAAAAATACCTCATTTTTTCTGTTTTTTTCGAATTAACCGTCCCCCCACTCACCCCTCCCCTCAGATGGTCGAATCGGGGAAACGACTATTTCTAATTTAATCTGGTCTGGTCCATGATACGCCTGCCAAATTTCATCGTCCTAGCTTATCTGGAAGTGCCTAAACTAGCAAAACCGGGACAAACAGACAGACCGACCGACGGAATTTGCGATCGCTATATGTCACTTGGTTAATACCAAGTGCCATAAAAAAGAAAATCGGACACAGGGTCCCACAAGGGTCAATCCTGGGACCTGTCCTTTTCATTATTTTCATTGATCGAGTCAAGCATTCACTGTCAGAGGCTGGTGTTATCCTAATGGCAGATGACACTTTGCTCTTTCTAGCAGCGCCTACACTTGATGTTTTGTATAATAAAATTCATAATGCACTTTTTGAATTTCTAACTTCTTCTCAAGAAAATCTGTTAACCCTAAACTTTTCTAAAACACTTTTCATGATATTTCCTAGACTTTCCTCAAGTGCTAAAATTGATCGAATCACAGTTCGAGGAAATGTGATAAAAAGAGTAGCAACAACGAAGTATTTTGGGTTTTTAATTGATGAAAACCTGTCGTGGGAAAACTATTCATGTGCGATAGCTGAAAAATTAAGCAGAGGCCTTGGGGTGATACAAAGAAATAAAAATATAGTCCCAATAAATATTCCAAAAATGATTTTTTATTTCTATATTTTTTCCGTAGGCCTATATTAGCTACAGATGCTCAATATAGGCTAGTAATTTTGTAACATGTTTCAAAAGAGTGCAAAAACTTCATAATAAAGCTGTAAAATTATTATCGTAATTTTGTGATTCTGATGAGGTTCCTAATCTAAGCGATTTAATTTTTAAACCTATTCATGCACCCTGAACTTTCAAAACCTTCAAAACGTTTTCATTTTAAAAACATTTTCATCAAGGATACTCAAATCATCGAAATAATCTAAGTCTAGGAGAGTTTTACTTTCCCATTTGATTCCATGCTACCCCATAGCCATAGCCCGCGTTCCTTAGAATTAAATCAATCAAAATGATCCACACAAATAGATCATTTTCATGGGGATAGAACGCAACACTACTTAACTCCTTAATCATTACCAAACCAGCAACTAACCATATTTCCTACCTTAACTACCCTAACTACAACAATGTTATTCTCCTACATAGCACTAATCACTGTAATATAATTATCTGTTATAATATACAAGGATAAACCTTCACTTATCTTTTGTAACGACTGAATCTAACAGTAGTTCACAATCTATAAAACTGAGAACTAAAGGGGTCTGATGTTTCATGCACTTCTCAATTACTACCCTAAGAGTGAAAATTTCATCAACACATCCTCTTCCCTTTATAAGATTACGCTGTTCTTCTCTTAAAACTTTATCTAAAGCACATAAAGTTCAGTAATTCATCTTCACAAACACCATATTTCATGAACTCCTTGGCCACAAAATCAATATCTGATGATCTATCACTTTTAATTATAAACAGAACTGTATTTAGCAATAAGATGTCAGACGGCCAATCTTATTTGTTATGTTAAATAAAAAAAACAAGTTTTTTTTTACTGTTTTCAAAAGTAGAGTTGTGAGAAAGAATCAAACTTTAGCGCAAAGAGCGAGGCGTCGAGGAGGGGACAACCCCTGTCATATACGGAATAATTTCTGTTTGTTTCAAGTTTTAATATTGCTCCTTACTAGCAGTTAAAAATAACTTGTTTTTTTATTTAATTTATGAACGTTTTTTAATTAATGCACGTTTTGATTTTGGCTCACCGCACATGAATAATTAAAACGAAATTTGCATTTTTTTTTGTTTTTTTGCTAGATTTCTTTCTCATAGTTATGATTGAACGATTTTGATAAAAAAAATGGAGTGGGGAAGGAGGCCTAGTTACCCTCCTTTTAAGAAATTTTTAGTTACTTAACAGTGCAACTAGATTTTTTTTTACGAACTTTTTTGTTAGTAAGAAACATACGTACCTTACGAATTAACTTAGGTAACGAACTTCTATATTTGTGTATTTTTATTACGTATATGAGGGGTTTCGCCCCCTCGTCAATACCTTGCTCTTTGCACTAAAGCTTAAATTTTGTCCCAAATCCTCAAGAATCACCCCTGAATCACAAAGGCCGTAGAATAAATAGCTAAAATTACAAAAAATGCTTCAGCATAAAGAGCAAGGTATTGTGGAGGAGACGAACACCCTTATATACGTAACATTTTATGTTTGTTTTAAGTTTTAATGCTGCTCATTACTTCCGCTTGAAAAAAAATATTTATTTTCTCATTGTTTTTTAAAATAATGCTAGAAAATCCTGCACCCCTTCATGGAAATTCTCTTCCCTTATGATCAATTCCTCCATGAAAAGATCCTCCCACGTAACCCCCGACCCACCCCACCCCAACGCAAAAAAATCCCCTAAAACGTCTGTACACTTCACAATAAACATTACTATATGTAAATAATGGTCAAAGTTTGTAACTTGCTGCCCCTCCCCCGGGGATTGTGGGAGTTAAGTCGTCCCCAAAAGAAATAGTTATTAAGTTTTCGACTACGCTGAATAGAATGGCTATCTCAAAATTTTGATCCGGTGACTTTGGGAAAAAATGAGCGTGGGAGGGGAGCCAAGGTTCCTTCTAGTTTTTTGGTCACTTGAAAAGGGCATTTTAATTTCCGTTGGAATAAGCCCTCTCGCGACATTCTAGGACCACTGGGTCGATACGATCACCCCTGGAAAAAAAACAACAAACAAACGCATCCGTGATCTGTCTTCTGGCAAAAAATACAAAATTCCTCATTTTTGTAGATACAGTAAGGTCTCTGATAAGCTGAATCTGATGGTGTGACTTTTGTTAAGATTCTATAACGTTTAGTGGGTGTTTCCCCCTATTTTCTAAAATAAGGCAAATATTCTCAGGCTAGTAACTTTTGATGGGTAAGACTAAACTTGATGAAACTTATATATTTAAAATCAGCATTAAAATGCAATTCTTTTGATGTAACTATTGGCATTAAAATTCTGTTTTTTAGAGTTTCGGTTACTATTTAGCCAGGTCGCTCCTTACTACAGTTTGTTACCACGAACTGTTTGATTATTGTGCATCAAAGACTGACAGGATTGATACAAGATAATAGTTTATAAAGAAGTACTACATTTGATGTTGTAAGTAAATTAATTTAAAAAGAAACCTTCTAAAAAAGAAGTTACTCAAAGAAAAGTGAAGAGCCATGTCAATCTTAAGACTAGTAAAACTAAATTTCCATAATAACTGAAACTCAAGATGACCAGAATTAATTAAACCCAAAATTGAAATAATTAAAAAAAATTAAGCCCAAAACAACCACGTACTTACATAGATGAATAAATAAATTGTACAGCGAGTAAAAATTATATTGAATGTTCAAGTCAAACTCAAAACAAACAAAAATTGCTATCAACAAGAGTTGGCTAATACCCATTTCCCTCTTCCTTAAATTGTCGAAGTCTAAAGCTTGTTACGTCATTTGCGTTTTATTGATAACTATATGTATTTTGAACATTTGGCTTTTATTTTTCTTAACATCGAACGAAAAAAAGTATAAATCAATACAGTTATCAAGATGACTGGAGAGAACTAATAAAAATAAACCGAACTTTATGGAAAATAAATTCTATTTCGCTGTAATTTCAATTTTTATTTTTCGATGTAAATAATAAAATTAATTATTTTTAATAAATTTCGTTTACAGTAAAGCGCAAATGATGCAACATGCTTTAAACTTTTACGATTATGGAATGTTTTAGCCGATCTCCAGCACGGTACATCGTAATTTTTGTTCGTTTCAAGTAAGTCTTGAAAATTCAATTTGATCACTCTTGACTCATAAAAGGGCACTGGAACTTTCAATGTCCAATTGAAGGAGCCCCCTCCAAAGCTTGTACAACCACCCTTTCCACAAATAACCATATAGGTTAACAGTGGGCAACTTGCATAACTTCCAGCCGTTGCCCCACAGGATTGGGGGGATTAGCCCCAGAAGCAGGGTTATTTGACCTTTGAAGTATTTGAAACAAAATGGTTATCTCAGAATTTTGATTGGATACATTAAGGGGAAAAGGCATGTGGGGGGAGGGGAGCTTGTTGCCCTCCGAAGGCTTTTGATTCTCAGAAAAGAAACTAGAACTTTCAATTTCCAATTGAATGAGCCTCTTCCAAAGTATATAGGACCATCCCTTCCATAAAGGGCTAATATGTTAACAATGGGCAACTTGTATAACTTACAATCATTAGCCCAGAGGCTGTGGAAGTTTTGTTCAATCCTGGAGGCATAGTTTTTTGTCTTTGGATTATTTAAAAATAAAAAAAACAGTTATCACGATATTTTGATCAGATGCATCTGGGGAAAAGGCATGGGGGGGTGTCTGATTGCCGTCGGATTACTTTTGACTCTTAAAAGGAGAACTTGAACTTACAGTCTAAAAGCCCCCTCCACAGTTTATACGATCATCCCTTCCCTATGAACTGTCTTTGGGGAAATAAAAAATAAAAAACAAGTGATAACACACTGAAGCCTTGCCACTGACATCACCATTAAGTGTCTAGAATTAATCTAAAGTTAAAATTTAGGAAGGTTAACTACTTTCCTAGAAATTATGACGTTGATAGATTTCAAAAGGAGAATAAAAAAAATCAGGAGCAGTTGAATGTTTGAATATGAAATTAGAGAGACTAAAATTTGACAAAATAGAAAATGGATGGAATTTTTTTAGGGAAAGAGTTCTCAAAGTAGTGGATAGTGTCTCGAGGAGGGGGGGGGGTGTACCAAACACAGCTAAAAATATTGGTAGAAACACTCTAAGCTTTGTGGAAAAGAAGATGGGTTGGTACAATAGCTATTGCAGCAATAAATCATATGAGAATAAGATGACAGTGAGGGAGGGGGAGAAGGTATGCAAGTGTGACTAAGTGAGGTGAGAACAGGAGGCCATGTACAAAATTTTCAAGGTTCTGGAAGGTGCATCTAAACAACATAATAGTAAAATACTATACTGGCATGGTCAGGAATTGAGAGGAAGTGTCCCAGTTAAAGATAAATACAGGGCCTCAATTCGCAATAAAGAGAGGTAGGCAGTGACAAGTAGCAGGCAGAACATTTGGAGAATGAAAACGTTTGTGACCATTTACAAGGGATGGAAGATAACTTTGTAAAGAAGAGTTAGAGTCTGTACTATAAGGACTAAAAAACAAGGCCTCAAGTACTGACGGTGTGGTAAATGAGTTTTCGAAATGTGGTTGTTACTAGGTTTGAGGAAAATTACACGAGTTTTTAAATACAATTTTTGAAAAAGCAGAAGTAGACATACCTAACGATTTTAGTAAAATTTCAACAAAACCACTTAATAAGAAACCTAATAAAAGGGAGCACTACTACTACCATCAACTCACCACAGCACCAAGCCGCCTAAGGCTAACACAGCTATTCACACTCCTCCATCATCCAAATCTATTCAAAGCCTCCCTCTTTTCACCTTCCCAAGAAGTTCTTATTTCCTTAAATCTATTTTACAGCATTGTCCCACCTCAACCGCAGACGACCTAATTTCTGTTTAGCCCTAGACAGTTTCCATTCAGCCAAGAGAGTGGAGAGGGAGATTACAGAGGCAATAGACTGGTTTCTGTAAGAAGCAAATATCTTACTATGATAATACATTTTAGACTTAAAGAAGCTGTAGAGAATTTTTTTAAGAAAAGAAGAGAGGCGCTTTCGGAAGCAGATAGGTTATACTGACTAGATTTTCCCCTTTAGATTATTAGGTGATAAATTTCTAAATTCAAATATGAGTAGCATCTAATTATAATTATCGACAGATATTTAACACAGCCAAAACAAGAGCTCTAGTGAAGAGTGTACACCTGACAAATAAATAAAAGAGATAAAATAAATAATAAATAAAGAGATAATAAATAAATAAATAAAAGAGATAAAATAAATGTGCAAGAAGAACATTACTGCAACTAAGGTAGAAAATGAGGTTACTATCTGGTTTTGCATGGAAAAAGGATTTAGGAAGGGTTGCTTTTTATTCCCATTCATACAGATATGGACTTTGTCTTAAGAGCCACTGCAAAGGCTATGGGAAAATATGGAATTGAACTGGAAGGTAAAAGCTCCTTGACTGAAACTATGGAAACGATGCGAGTGTCTTAGATGTAAATATTAGCAAAATATCGTGGGTGCAATACAATGAAGATATAAAAAGCAGAATTGCCTAGCTTTTTTTTTTTTCGAAAGTGGTTTAGAAGAATAGGGAGACAAGACAGCAAACGAAGACCAGAATACTGGAAGCTACAGAGGTGATGGGGTCAAGCATGGTTCTAGTACTTCAACACACGGGGGATGATTTGTAAGATGATTTTTATTTCTCAGTCACCCATAGTAAAAACTGCTTAACCTGCAAAGCTTCACTAAGCTGTATAAGACAATGAAAAAACCAATAGTTGAATACTGCGCATCTATGTGCAGTATCCAACAAGAAAATCTGATTCCCAAGTTACTGAAAAGTACAAAAACAGACATCAAATTGGTTCCTTATCTGAAGTGCTTACCTTATGAGCATAGACTAAGATGTTTGAGCCTATCATCGTTGCAATTAAGGAAGGATAGATTTGACTTAGCTAATGCATTCCAAATTATTAAAGGTGTTGATAATTTGTCTTCTAGTAATTTCTATAACTTTAGCCATTATTCACCCACATGGCAGAATCCTGGCAGCCATCCAGCCAAATAAAAAGCAGGTTGTCCTCACAAGGATTGAAACATGTTGTAAGGAAGGATTTAAAGGAAACTAGACCTTCTTGAGAGGGGTGAAGGGCGAAGTCTTGAATAGATTAAAGCAAAGGAAGTTCCAAGTACAAGGAAGCACTTTGGGGTATTGAAGTTCCTTTGGCTTGGGAGCTTGAGAGTTCTTATTTTACAACAGTATATTTAGCTTAGGTTCTCACCATAGACTAGTACATTTAGTTACTACAAAGGTGACGTTAAAACAGGACCCCTAGAAAGTGAGTGAAAATTATTTAAACAAGAGCTAAGAGCTCATATGGCACTTGTGACGAGGCAAGAAGAGCTAAAAGCCAAGAGATCATATGGTATGAGCTCTAACAAAATTCTATGAATCAATAGATTGATTTAAAAGGAAAATAAGAGGCTTAATGCCGGTCAGGATTTAAACTAAGAGCTCTGAGTCACGATGTCCTTCTAAATATCGAAATTCATTAAGATCCGATCACCCACTCATAAGTTACAAATACCTAATTGTTTCTAATTTTTCCTCTCCTTTTAGCCTATTCGTAAGATAAAAATACCCCAATTTTCCCGTTTTCCAAGAATTCCGGTTTCCCACTCCACCTCCCCATAATGTCACAGGATCTGGTCGGAATTTAAAATTAGAGCTTTAAAGCACAAGATCCTTCTAAATATCAAATTTCATTAAGGTCTGGTCACCCTTTCGTAAGTTACAAATACCTCGATTGTCAAAATTACCCCCCCCCCCCAACTACACCAAAGAGAGCAGATCCGGTCCGGTTATGTCAGTCACGTATCTTAGACAGGTTTTTATTCTTCCCATCCAGTTTCATCCTGATCTCACCGCTTTAAGTATTTTCTAAGATTTCCGGCACCCCAACTACCCCCCCCCCCCCCAATTACGCTGGATCCGGTTGAGATTTAAAATAAGAGATCTGAGTTACGAGGTCCTTCTAAAGATGAAGTTTCATGAAGATCCTATCACTCCTTTGTAAGTTAAAAATTCGTCATTTTTTTCTAATTTCTCAGATTTAACCCTCCTTCCCCCAATAGAGCGGATCCGTTACAATTATGTAAATCACGTATATAAGACTTCTGCTTATTTTTCCCACCAAGTCTCATCCCGATCCCTCCAATCTAAGCGTTTTCCATGATTTTAGGTTCCCCCGTCCCAAACTCCACCCAATGTCACCAGATCCGGTCGGAATTTAAAATAAGAGCCTTGAGACACGATATCCTTCTAAATATCAAATTTCATTGAGATCCGATCACCGTTCGTAAGTTAAAAATACGTCATTTTTTCTAATTTTTCAGAATTACCCCCCCCCCCCCGCAACTACCCCAAAGAGAGCGGATCCGTTCCGGTTATGTCAATCATGTATCTAGGACTTATGCTTATTTTCCCCACCAAGTTTCATCCCGATCCCTCCACTCTAAGTGCTTTCCAAGTTTTAGGTTTCCCTCTCCCATCTCCCCTCCCCAATGTCACCAGATCCAGCCGGGATTTAAAGTAAGAGCTCTGAGAAACGATATCCTTCTAAATATCAAATTTCATTGAGATCCAATCACCTGTTCGTAAGTTAAAAATACCCCATTTTTTCTAATTATTCATAATTACCCCTCCCCCCCTCACAACCCCAAAGAGACCGGATCCGTTCCGGTTATGTCAATCAGGTATCTAGGACTTGTGTTTATTTTTCCCACTAAGTTTCATCCCGATCCCTCCACTTAAAGTGTTTTCCGAGTTTTAGGTTTCGCCCTCCCAACCCCCCCCCAATGTCACCAGATCCGGTCGGGATTTAAAATAACAGCTCTGAGACATGATATCCTTCCAAATATCAAATTTCATTAAGATCTGATCAACCGTTCGTGAGTTAAAAATACTTCAATTTTTCTATTTTTTCTGAATTAACGGATTGTCAAATCGGGAAAACGACTATTTCTAATTTAATCTGACCCGGTCCCTGATACGCCTGCCAAATTTCATTGTCCTAGCTTACCTGGAAGTGCCTAAAGTAGCAAAACCAGCACCGACAGACCAACAGAATTTGTGATTGCTATATGTCACTTGGTTAATACCAAGTGCCTTAAAAACGAACATTTTACCAATCAAATGAAAACTTTTTTTTTCATTTTTAAAAACCGAAAAGTAATAATTAACTATTTTTCAAATTATTTTTGCATAAAGACTGGATTTTATTAAAAAAGTTAAATTTAAAATAATATAATTTGAAATTAATTTTTTTTAAATACTCATAAAAATTTGCTTCACTTATTAATTTCATAAATACTGTTTTTAATCATTAATACTATGTAAATTGCTAACAATGGTTTGAAATAAAAAGTTGTCAGACACATACAATATTACTAATTTAAAAAGAAAATCAACCATGAAATACTTTAGAAAACTGTCAAAAATTATAGGTATGAAATGTTTAACAATTAGCTTTGTTTGACAGTATACAACCTTTAACTGACTTGCACTAAGAGCTACATTCTTTTATCATAATCTTGATGTGATCTTGATATAGGGGCTAGCACCCTTCACAGAACAAATGCACTGTAACAAGACATCTACAATAACGCATTGCCTTCCCCTGAATCTTTGGCACCACCCTTGGCAGATCATCTAAACAGAAACACTTAACCTGCAGTAATAATGAATGGGATACATCAGTATTCCCCAATATCTGGAAATGTTCATCACTTCTACCTATCTTACAGGAAAACAAACCAGAACTTGAGCTTATATCATATAGACCTATCTTGATTACTCAAGTGCTAAAAAAAAATACATGGAGAAAATAATATATAATCAACTTGCATGGTTTGTAGGGTAATAACAGGATACCTCACTCATAGATTGGTTTAAGGAAACATCATTCATCAACAGGTACTTTTATCTCTTTAACAAAAGTCCATAAATGCTTTTCCAATGATAATTTTCTAATTGCTGCATTTTTGGGTTTTGATGGTGCATATGATAATGTCAATCATCAAATCCTAATTGCCAAACTTACAAATCTTGGAATACCCCAAATCTACTATCCTTCATCAAGTCCTTTATTTAAAATAGATCTCGTTTTTAAGGTAGGTGAAGCCTCTTCTACAACAAAGCCAATAACCAAAGGTCATCTACTGCCCCCCCTCTTCTTTATTCATCTTGCACACGAGCCTTCCTCCCACTAACACATAATATGCTAATAACCTAGTGTTATGGACAGCAGATAACACCTCTGAAATTACCTAGTAAAAGATGCAAAAACCACTCTTCCAGTTTGAACAATTTTCCAATAATCTTTGTTTATGGATTGCACCTGTTAAGTCTACAATTATTCAATTTCACCACAAGTATAACATCATCCATGCAAAACTAACACTAAACACCACAACAGCCTCTGGGGACACCCAGATGAATTACCAAGGCCTCATACTTGACCAATAAACTTATTTTCCACCTTCACATTGAATCAACAATATTCTTAAAGGAGAATTAGAATAATAAAGAATAGTATCTACATCTTGAGGGTGCAGTAGGAAAAAATTACACCAGTTCTATAATTGTTGTATAAGACCACAAACTGATTACAAGCTCAGTGTGTATAGTGTTTGTGTAGCCCAAATGCAGTTTAAACCAACCATGTGTAGAAAGTTGTGACAATACAAAATGATACAATCCAACTCATATTTGGTTTCAGCACACCCACAATTACTAATTTCCAATATAAAAAGAGTTGACCATCAACAATGTCAAAAAGAAGAAATTTATTCTAATTAATTATTTCTAAAAGCTCCAAAAGCTTACACCTTAAATTGCAGCTAGTGTGGAGCTAGAAAGTGATGACGAGTTGTATTCAAAGTTCTTGAGCGACCAGGTACTGTTGCATGATCATCACCTACATCCAATATGCCCAGGGAACTTGGCTGCACTTGATGAAATAATATATCAAGAGCATTTTCTAATTTTAGCTTTTTTAGTCAAAAAAGAATCAAAAGACCTTACAGATGAACTAGTTTCAAAGGGCACAATGACAAATTTTCAGTGTATTCCAAGCTACTCAGGTATTATGGGTAATCACTGCGCAGATGAAGTTGCTAAAAAAAAATATTGACCAGCCAAGTAGGAGACCCACCCCCTCAGAGGTTCAACTCAATGGAGATTATAAGATTATTCAGATTTAAGCACTATCTGATAAATAAATAACTAAATTCATCTCCATTTCTAATAATTATTATTCAAAAATTTATTTTAAAATCTGTTTAAACCTGAAATATGACAAATGAAATAATAGACCATTGTAAATATAATATGCTATTCCCTGGACAGTATGCCCTTCAAAATAAACTCTTGAGAGTGTTTCTAAACACAAACTACCACTGTCAGTTAAACACAAGGCTGACTTGCCATGCACAAAGAATACTAGACTTGACATACACCTGAATTAACCAGTTCCCAGAATCCAAAGGGCTGCTACAGGACATAATTAGCAGATACCTTTAAAAGCTGGGCTGGACAGAAATGCACTTGAAGAGTGCCAAACTTGAAACATACACTGGTAACCTGAAACCCAAACAGCCACTAAAAGACACAGGCCAGTAAATAGCAGATACATGTTATAGTTTACCACATTCTACATAAACAGGGGAAGGGAAGTGGGCTAAATGGTCATGACTGAAAAGCACACATTTATCAAATATAAAAATAATAAATAGCCTCATTGACAATCATCATTAGGGAAATTTTTTTTCAGTTTGAAAATGTTGACAAGAATATTATTACTTTTTAAACAATTGCTTTAATTTCTTAGTTGTCAATTGGCTTTTTCTATCACTAATTCAGCCTTTTGAACAAATGTTTTGCTTGTCTGTTCATAACTTTATTATACCTTTTTTCCAATTTCAAGCTGGAGTGCCTTATAATGTGTTAGATTTATTTTATTATCATGTCATTTTATTATAATCATATTTGTTTTATCATTACTTTTTATTTTATTTTTTATCATATTATTTTGGTGTCATCATATTTGTAATATTTTTTGTTTTTATTTCATTCATTATCATATTATCTTACGATCTAACATATGGTATTATCGTGTTCCCTTTTATGGAGCCTCTAACATCCATTGATACACAGGTAAGGGTAAAGTACAGCAGTTCAAACTTTAAAATGATTGAAGCACTTTAGAATGTTCTACCCTAGTTCAGAATTCCATATTTCCCTTAAAAAACATTGGTAGTACTCAACTGACACTATTTTTCTCTAAAGAACTGGAATCCTTAACTAGCTCTAAGCTGCAACCTAAGGTAACAACACATGTCTTCCTTCTGAAAGGCCAAGCATCCTAGCAATTTACATGGTTGAATACATAACAATAGATTGGCTGCAATCCAACCCGAGATTTACACACTAAGACAAACCATGTAACCTAGCTATAATAACAGTAAAATTCCTTTCAAAGAACCTGTGTTCAATTAATTTCTATAGTTCCGTATTCACTTTATTTAGGTAAAACTGGACTGGAACTCGTTAATTGGTTACTCTCTCCACAAGAAAAATATTGGCAACATCTCAAACCACATAGGCCTGCTATAATAGAAAATTGTAAAGGAAAAATGATCAGGCCAACAAAACACTGAAAAACAATGCAAATATTTTGGGAGACAACTACTTCCCTTCTTGAGTACTTACAAGAAATTTCAAAGAAAATGTCAAAAAACATGGGACAATAGAGAAAATCAAACAACTTGGAGAGTCAGTGTAAAATATAAACCAATAAAAAAAGCAATATAAGCCAAAATCAGAAGATAAATAAAATTCAGCAAAAACCAAAAATTGTAAGAATTAAAACCTAACACCAAAGGTGAGTCACCAATACCCATGACTAGTAATTAATTCTTTGCTAGCTGTGGGTATTGGTGAGTGACTTGCTTTAGGTGTTGGGTTTTTTTTTTATTCTTCTAATATTTAATTTTTATTAAATTTTATATAATCATCTAGTTTTGGCTTTTATGCTGACTCTCTGTGTTGTTTTGTTTTCTTTGTCTTCCCAAAATTTCTTTATATTTTCTTTTTGCAGTGAAGAAGGGAGTTGGTTGTCTTCCTGAAAATTGCTTTGTTTTTCAGTATCTTCCTTGGCCTTAAAAAACCCTACTTTGATTGTTTTTTCTTCATGCAATAAACAGCAATAAAAGCCAAAATCAGAAGATAAATAAAATTCAGCAAAAACCAAAAATTGGAAGAATTAAAACCTAACACCAAAGCTGAGTCACCAATACCTATGACTAGTAATTAGGCTCTTTGCTAGCTGTGGGTATTGGTGAGTGACTTGCTTTAGGTGTTAGGTTTTTGCTTTTTATTATTCTAATATTTAGTTTTTATTGAATTTTATAATCTTCTAGTTTTGGCTTTTATGCTCACTCTCTGTGTTGTTTTCTTTGCCTTTCCATGTTTTTTTTATATTTTCTTTTTGCACTGAAGAAGTGCACGAAGTTTTGCACTGGAGTTGGTTGTCATCCTGAAAATTGCTTTGTTTTTCAGCATCTTCATTGACCTCAAAAAACCCTACTTTGATTGTTTTTTCTTCATGATTTTTTTCTTATTAAAGGTAATATTCTACACAAATAAGAGTAGTATTATCAAATTCCTCGTTTTATGCTATTTTGAAATATCATGGCTATTATTCTGACTCTAATTACCCCCCCCCCTCATTGGTGGTACCAGATAAAGTCCAAATACTGAATTTTCACAAAAACAACTTTAATCATAAACAGAACAGATCATAAACATGTCTCCTTCTGGAGAGCTGCTACCAAGTTCAGTAACAAAGACTAACAGCCTAGCCAATAAGGATGGACTAGGGACCATCTAAGACCCCTTGTACATGGACTGAGCCTAATGTTAGACAAAAAAAAATTGATTAAAATGTATCTTTACTCAGCATGGATACCACCTCCTATTGTTTGACATTAATCAGTTTGGACAGATGGGATTGGCTGATAATTAGTACTAAGTTAACTGGGATTGGCTAGTTACAATCTTAGAGAACTTGGTTTTTCGAAATTTTGACAAAAGTTACTCCTATAAGCTAGAGTATGAGAATATAATTGTGACATTTTAAATGTCAATCATGATAATGTCAATCATCAAATCCTAATTGCCAAACTTACAAATCTTGGAATACCCCAAATCTACTATCCTTCATCAAGTCCTTTATTTAAAATAGATCTCGTTTTTAAGGTAGGTGAAGCCTCTTCTACAACAAAGCCAATAACCAAAGGTCATCTACTGCCCCCCTCTTCTTTATTCATCTTGCACACGAGCCTTCCTCCCACTAACACATAATATGCTAATACCCTAGTGTTATGGACAGCAGATAACACCTCTGAAATTACCTAGTAAAAGATGCAAAAATCACTCTTCCAGTTTGAACAATTTTCCAATAATCTTTGTTTATGGATTGCACCTGTTAAGTCTACAATTATTCAATTTCACCACAAGTATAACATCATCCATGCAAAATTAACACTAAACACCACAACAGCCTCTGGGGACACCCAGATGAATTACCAAGGCCTCATACTTGACCAACAAACTTATTTTCCACCTTCACATTGAATCAACAATATTCTTAAAGGAGAATTAGAATAATAAAGAATAGTATCTACATCTTGAGGGTGCAGTAGGAAAAAATTACACCAGTTCTATAATTGTTGTATAAGACCACAAACTGATTACAAGCTCAGTGTGTATAGTGTTTGTGTAGCCCAAATGCAGTTTAAACCAACCATGTGTAGAAAGTTGTGACAATACAAAATGATACAATCCAACTCATATTTAGTTTCAGCACACCCACAATTACTAATTTCCAATATAAAAAGAGTTGACCATCAAAAATGTCAAAAAGAAGAAATTTATTCTAATTAATTATTTCTAAAAGCTCCAAAAGATCCAAAAGCTTACACCTTAAATTGCTTTTCACCTTAAATCAACAATGTCAAAAAGAAGAAATTTATTATAATTAATTATTTCTAAAAGCTCCAAAAGATCCAAAAGCTTACACCTTAAATTGCAGCTAGGAGAAATCTAAGGATTTCTTCTTGTGGAGCTAGAAAGTGATGACTTGAGTTGTATTCAAAGTTCTTGAGTGACCAGGTACTGTTGCATGATCATCACCTACATCCAATATGCCCAGGGAACTTGGCTGCACTTGATGAAATAATATATCAAGAGCATTTTCTAATTTTAGCTTTTTTAGTCAAAACAGAATCAAAAAACCTTACAGATGAACTAGCTTCAAAGGGCATAATGACAAATTTTCAGTGTATTCCAAGCTACTCAGGTATTATGGGTAATCACTGCGCAGATGAAGTTGCTAAAAAAAAATATTGACCAGCCAAGTAGGAGACCCACCCCCTCAGAGGTTCAACTCAATGGAGATTATAAGATTATTCGGATTTAAGCACTATCTGATAAATAAATAACTAAATTCATCTCCATTTCTAATCATTGTTATTCAAAAATTTATTTTAAAATCTGTTTAAACCTGAAATATGACAAATGAAATAATAGACCATTGTAAATATAATATGCTATTCCCTGGACAGTATGCCCTTCAAAATAAACTCTTGAGAGTGTTTCTAAACACAAACTACCACTGTCAGTTAAACACAAGGCTGACTTGCCATGCACAAAGAATACTAGACTTGACATACACCTGAATTAACCAGTTCCCAGAATCCAAAGGGCTGCTACAAGACATAATTAGCAGATACCTTTAAAAGCTGTGCTGGACAGAAATGCACTTGAAGAGTGCCAAACTTGAAACATACACTGGTAACCTGAAACCCAAACAGCCACTAAAAGACACAGGCCAGTAAATAGCAGATACATGTTATAGTTTACCACATTCTACATAAACAGGGGAAGGGAAGTGGGCTAAATGGTCATGACTGAAAAGCACACATTTATCAAATATAAAAATAATAAATAGCCTCATTGACAATCATCATTAGGGAATTTTTTTTTTCAGTTTGAAAATGTTGACAAGAATATTATTACTTTTTAAACAATTGCTTTAATTTCTTAGTTGTCAATTGACTTTTTCAATCACTAATTCAGCCTTTTGAACAAATGTTTTGCTTGTCTGTTCATAACTTTATTATACCTTTTTTCCAATTTCAAGCTGGAGTGCCTTATAATGTGTTAGATTTATTTTATTATCATGTCATTTTATTATAATTATATTTGTTTTATCATTACTTTTTATTTTATTTTTTATCATATTATTTTGGTGTCATCATATTTGTAATATTTTTTGTTTTTATTTCATTCATTATCATATTATCTTACGATCTAACATATGGTATTATCGTGTTCCCTTTTATGGAGCCTCTAACATCCACTGATACACAGGTAAGGGTTAAGTACAGCAGTTCAAACTTTAAAATGATTGAAGCACTTTAGAATGTTCTACCCTAGTTCAGAATTCCATATTTCCCTTAAAAAACATTGGTAGTACTCAACTGACACTATTTTTCTCTAAAGAACTGGAATCCTTAACTAGCTCTAAGCTGCAACCTAAGGTAACAACACATGTCTTCCTTCTGAAAGGCCAAGCATCCTAGCAATTTACATGGTTGAATACATAACAATAGATTGGCTGCAATCCAACCCGAGATTTACACACTAAGACAAACCATGTAACCTACCTATAATAACAGTAAAATTCCTTTCAAAGAGCCTGTGTTCAATTAATTTCTATAGTTCCGTATTCACTTTATTTAGGTAAAACTGGACTGGAACTCGTTAATTGGTTACTCTCTCCACAAGAAATATATTGGCAACATCTCAAACCACATAGGCCTGCTATAATAGAAAATTGTAAAGGAAAAATGATCAGGCCAACAAAACACTGAAAAACAATGCAAATATTTTGGGAGACAACTACTTCCCTTCTTGAGTACTTATAAGAAATTTCAAAGAAAATGTCAAAAAACATGGGACAATAGAGAAAATCAAACAACTTGGAGAGTCAGTGTAAAATATAAACCAATAAAAAAAGCAATATAAGCCAAAATCAGAAGATAAATAAAATTCAGCAAAAACCAAAAATTGGAAGAATTAAAACCTAACACCAAAGGTGAGTCACCAATACCCATGACTAGTAATTAATTCTTTGCTAGCTGTGGGTATTGGTGTGACTTGCTTTAGGTTTTGGTTTTTTTTTTATTCTTCTAATATTTAATTTTTATTAAATTTTATATAATCTTCTAGTTTTGGCTTTTATGCTGACTCTCTGTGTTGTTTTGTTTTCTTTGTCTTCCCATGTTTCTTTATATTTTCTTTTTGCAGTGAAGAAGGGAGTTGGTTGTCTTCCTGAAAATTGCTTTGTTTTTCAGTATCTTCCTTGGCCTTAAAAAACCCTACTTTGATTGTTTTTTCTTCATGCAATAAACAGCAATAAAAGCCAAAATCAGAAGATAAATAAAATTCAGCAAAAACCAAAAATTGGAAGAATTAAAACCTAACACCAAATCTGAGTCACCAATGCCTATGACTAGTAATTAGGCTCTTTGCTAGCTGTGGGTATTGGTAAGTGACTTGCTTTAGGTGTTAGGTTTTTGCTTTTTATTATTCTAATATTTAGTTTTTATTGGATTTTATAATCTTCTAGTTTTGGCTTTTATGCTCACTCTCTGTGTTGTTTTCTTTGCCTTTCCATGTTTTTTTTTATATTTTTTTTTTTGCACTGAAGAAGTGCAAGAAGTTTTGCACTGGAGTTGGTTGTCATCCTGAAAATTGCTTTGTTTTTCAGCATCTTCATTGACCTCAAAAAACCCTACTTTGATTTTTTTTCTTCATGATTTTTTTCTTATTAAAGGTAATATTCTACACAAATAAGAGTAGTATTATCGAATTCCTCGTTTTATGCTATTTTGAAATATCATGGCTATTATTCTGACTCTAATTACCCCCCCCCCCATCATTGGTGGTACCAGATAAAGCCCAAATACTGAATTTTCACAAAAACAACTTTAATCATAAACAGAACATAAACATGTCTCCTTCTGGAGAGCTGCTACCAAGTTCAGTAACAAAGACTAACAGCCTAGCCAATAAGGATGGACCAGGGACCATCCAAGACCCCTTGTACATGGACTGAGCCTAATGTTAGACAAAAAAATTGATTAAAATGTATCTTTACTCAGCATGGATACCACCTCCTATTGTTTGACATTAATCAGTTTGGACAGATGGGATTGGCTGATAATTAGTACTAAGTTAACTGGGATTGGCTAGTTACAATCTTAGAGAACTTGGTTTTTCGAAATTTTGACAAAAGTTACTCCTATAAGCTAGAGTATGAGAATATAATTGTGACATTTTAAAACTCTGTTTTTTTATTGATTCTGTCCAAGATTGAGTCCATCTAGGATCTAAATACTTTGTTTGGATTAGACTTTTTGCTAAATTAGAAATTCACTGAGTCAGTCTAGAGAGCATTGACTTTTGATGAACTTGTTATAATAGCTATGCAAAAGTAAACCTTTTGGATATAGATTTACTGCTTCAAAAAGTGAGATGCAAAATGTTTTGGGCCTTTTACCTTTACCCAATCCTGGTTTATAAGGTCAAGATGGATATATCTCAGTATAGACTTGCCATCTATGTATATAGCCTACTTATCTCTAGAGTTGGTTATACAATTGATATTGTAGCTTGCTGAAGTCTTCCCAATGCAGGCTAAATTTAGCAAATTTCCTGATAATGAGATATATAAGAAAACATAAATATCATTAGAATCAGAATTCCATCCTAAATCTATATATAATTTTTGTTTACAGCAGAAATGAACTTTGCCTTAATCCCCTAAAATGCAAATATGTAGGCTAGTCTACCCTGAATACTATATATGATATGCACTGAATCCTCTATATAAGTCATTCTCTTCTTTAAATTGATCAAATGGCATAAGCCTACATAAGGAAACATTTTGAGAAAACAAATTTTACTTCATGATATGAAGAATAATCCTAGTTAACATATTTTGCAGGGGAAGAACCTTTATTATTGACTATTTTCATTGTATTTCCAGTTTTTCTGTCACATTCCTAAATATGTGTGTCCTTTCTCTAAGCCTTGATAATTTTTTATAAATAAATGCCCATTTATCATCTAACCTAACTTATCACTATTTGTCTATTAATATGTTGTTGTCAAAAGTTATTTGAGGGTACTGATGGTGTTTAATTACATATATAGATTATTAGGAAATGGAAAAATACAGTTGAATTTATCTTTATTTTTTGGAATTTTGTATAAAAAATTGTACAACTGTGAAAATAGTGAAGATAGCCTAAAAGTTTTTCCCTTGCAGAATGTGTTAACTATGATTATTCTGGATATTATGAAGTAAGGATTGTTCAATAAAAAATGGATTTATAATGAAACAGTAGCCTAAGTTTGAGAACAATGTTTTAAGCCTTTTTTATACCCCATTTTTGGTAATTCTTAAGAGCTCAAAAATTACTTAAATTTAAATTTATGGTAGAAGCAATTATTATATTCATAAAGAACATAAAAAAGGCATCAAGTGGGATGTTCAAAGTTGGAGAACAATGTTTTAAGCCTTTTTAATACCCCACATTTTGGTCATTTTTATGAGTTCAAAAAGTGCTTAATTTGAATTTGCAATAGAAACAATTATTATATTTATAAAGAACATGAAAAAAGGCATCAAGTGTTGTATTCAATTTATTGGTAAGTCAATTATATGAACTACAAAATATTTATCAAATTGTTTTTTGACATGTTTCCTTTTGTAGTGCTTGAACACTAGGCTTATACCATTCCAATAGCTTGTCAAAATATTGGAAAGTTTGTTGCACATAGCCTGGCCTATATAATGTTGTTTAAATTGGAGAAGCCAGTTGTTTGGACCCAAGACTGGCTTCTCTAATTTAATGTAGGAAAATGCTGTGTATTACACCTTAGAATCAATAACCCAATGGCAAAATACATGATCTACAACCCACCACCAAAGTAAGAGCACAACTAGAGAACAGAGCAGAAGAAAGGGATCTTGGTGTCATCATTGATGATAAACTTAAATTTCACAGCCATGCTCTGTGCTTCTTTCCTGTGCAAGCTCTGGTCTTGGACTACTAAAATGAACTATCAACAGCAGAGAGGCATCTATATTTATAAAACTATATAAGGCTCTTGTCAGACCCCATCTTGATTTTGGCATGTGTCTTACTCATCCTTCTTACTGACAAGATGAAATGTACAGAGACAAGCAACAAAATGCATACAAAGTCTGGCATCAACCTCATATGAGGACTGCCTCAGGTACCTTAAATTACCCACTCTAGTTTATAGATGCTTGTGCAGCAATATGATGCTTACTTACAAGCTGCAGAACAAAAAGTTAGCAATCTTGGTACCAACCAGCACAACACAAGAGGACACTCCAACAAGCTACCAAAGTCAATCTCCCAATCAAAAACTTGCCAAACATTCTTTTTGAGAAGTCATAAACCATTGGAATCAACTCAAAGATTCAACTGCCAGTTGATTCAACTGTCAACTCAATCCAGTCCTTCAAAAACCAATTTGACAAAGAATAGGAGAAGAAGCAGTGGATATTCAACAGGCAGTCATTAATTCAAGAGCACTATAGGGCTGTTAAAGCTCTCAGATAGATTAAGGTGATAATGTAGGCCAGTGTATAGGCATATCCTATGCTATTTGCACATTAGGGGGTGAGGTAAAGTTCATTTCTAACACAAATGAATGTTACATTTGGATTCAGGATTAAGCTCTATTTCTGAAGGGATATCTATTTCTCAGCTACTTCACAGAAAATGTATTACACATAGGATGTCTGAATCTAAACATAATTTTTTTTTTTTTTTAATTACCCCTCTATTGACTATTCATAAGGTAGATTTAAAATATTCAGCAGCTTTTATAGATAAAATTTTGAAGCTAATAACATTCTAATTAGGAAATTGAGATAAATTTACAGGTAGAATTTTCCACTTTCTATGATGTGTAATGGAGAATTATTAAGTGGTTGTTATCTGTCTAATTATATGGCTCTATATTGACTTGCATCTTAACTCACCTTCCGATAATCCAGTCTGAAAATCCTGCTCACTGCTCTGCAGCTCAAGAGATATCAAGTTGAAAACTTTTTTGGAATTTTCTGATGACAAATCCAAAACAAGGTCTTTTTCAAAAATCTCTTCATTAAAATATTTCCTATGCTCAGAAGTTTGACTCATTGTTATGGTCCATGAAATATTTACGTTTTTATAATCCTTTCTTCAAAACCTAACGGCGTTTTTAGCAGCCTAAAATCCTGTCTTCATTACGATTTTTTCAGGCGAAGTGAGCCGAGTAAAAACAGCTTTTTTCATCAAAAAACAAACGTTCCTGATAAAAGCCATTTAAAATGTGCCTGATTTGCCTTTTTGGGCCTTGAAAAGTATCAAAGGAGACTGAGGTTGCCGGAAAACTAAAAAAGCATGGGTGACAATGCCTGAAAAAACCAAAACGTAGACAAGGTTAAAGGCCTATTCTAGTGACATTTGTTGATCAACAATGTGGGGTGATATATAAAAATAGGATTAAATAGCCTAAGTTAAGAAGAATGAGCTAGGGGGTTTTACATGGGTCTCTTTATTTTGAAATTTTTTCTTTCACATTGAATTTTAAGGAATATTTTCATCACTCTAAAAATAAAAAAGATTTCGAATTTTTATATAAGAAAGTAAATGAAAGTAAAAAATGTTTCTCTGCTAGATTTCGAAAAATGGACGTTGCTTAGTCCCCCGTACATTTTTGTCAATTTAGGTGTTTAGAACAATAGTCGGTAATATTGACTCAAATACCAAACTTTTCACCTCCAACAGTTGAAAAAGTCCAAACTATCAGTTTTGTTACAATTTTAAAATGTACAGATCACCAGCAACTGAAAATATAGTTCTATTTTTTCTATTTAACACCCACCTGTAGCCACTGAAAATCCTCTGGAGGTTATCAGCCCTACTAATATTAATTTTTATTCGTTTTGATTTTGACTCGGCTATTTATTCTAACTTTTGTCTATTTTGAGTTTCATTTATTTATTGATATTGATTTGAAGTAGTTTTATGCTTTGAAGATTACTTGACTTTATTCCAATCAATTTTCAGCTTAATGGAGCTCTTTACTTTCCTTTGAAGAACTTATTTTGTAGAAATATTTTTATTTATTTTTTTTTTCGTTTTTTATTGACATAGTCATTTTCATGTAAAAAAAAGAAAATATCTTATATCTTTTTGGGTTTTTATATAAGTATTAATAGTTTGCTTGCTATTTGTAAGTTGGGAGAAACTTTTTTAACAATTTTTAATCCTGAAACAAATACTACTTTTTAGTTTAATTTTATACCTCCTCACATCAACCGAGTTAAAAGTTGATATTATCTCCCAAAGATGTTATCTATGCTCTTTGATAGCCTGGATACACTTAAACTCTATTTATTTATTTAAATTGTAAGAGCAGAAGCAGCCATATTGGTAGCCCCAAAAGCTTCAACATATTATCCTCAGTCGTTCTCGATACATTGCTAAGGTATCTTATTGGCAACCATAAACACAATGTTTTTTTATTTAGTTTTATAGCATAATGGGTCAAACACATAATAGTAGGGGATTGACATACCCAATATCCTTAACGACTTAGTTGCTGGACCCTTCTACTATGCTGAACAAAATAGTTGTCTCTAAATTTTGACTGGATCGAAAATGAATCGCCTTGAGAGACGGGCTGATTGCCCTCCAGTCTCTTTTTATTTTTAAAAAGGACATTAGAACTTTTAATTTCGTATCGAATTAGTCTCTTTAAATGTTTCAATGATATATCTAGCTACTGAAGATTGGTGCTTCCTATCATATTGCTTTTATGTCCTTTTGAAAACCGGCAACCAAACAGTTTTTTCGTTTAATTGGAACTCCCACTGAACGCTTCCTAAAAGTTTCACCCTAATGCTCTTAGCGTCATTAGTTACATTAGTAACTGTAGTGGTAGTATTAAAAGTAGTCATATAGTGCCATCTGGCTCGCTCAAAATACCCCACAACTTACTCTTAAAGGTCTAAGTTAATAATATAAATTGTTCTTGAGATTTTGCTTTCTCACTTTATGATAGTCCACAAGTTCATAGTTTATTTTAATATAGTTCAACATCCGCCTAAATATTCCCTATATCTAATTACTGAGGAGTTTAATCGATCAATTTTGATGAATTGATTTCGGCTGAATGTGTCATGGAAAAAGAGGATGTCAAGGAAGGGGGGATTTTTTGTCCTCCATCACGTTTGACTCTTAAAATAGAGCTAGAACTGAATATTTTCAATAAAATGAGCCTCCTCTAAAGTCTAAAAGACCACTCCTTCCATAAAAGCCTTACATACCTCCGGGGTATAACTTATAACCCTTACTCCCCTGGCTTTGGGGGATCTGTCAACCCCAAAGGCCTTTTTATGTAAAATTTGGACTATTTTTGAACATATGGCTATCTCAAAATTTCTATTGGATGCATTTGGGGAAAAGCTAACGTGGAGGGAGGCGTATAGCTGCCTTCTGACAAATTTGACTCTTAAAAATGGCACTTAAACTTCTCATTTCCAATCCGATGACCCCCTCCAAAGTGTATACAGCTCTTATCACATTGAATAGCTTCACTATACTTCTATAACTTCACTATAACACTATAACTTCTGATTACCAGTACACTGATCCCTCTCCAAAGTTTATACCACCATCCTTTCTATTAAAACATTATATGCCCACATGGCGTAGATTAACACCTTTGCCTTGAGGGCTATGGGGGGTTTGATCTTCAAAGACGTAATTTATGGTCCTTTCAACTACGCTGAACAAAATTGCTATCTCAAAATTTTGATTGAATGTTCTTAGGGAAATGGTGGATGTAGGGAGGGGGGTTGAGTGACCTCCAATCACTTTTGACTATTAAAAAGACCACTAGAACTTCTGATTACCAATCCAATGAGCTTCCTCCATGGTTTACACGACCGCCCATTCTATGAAAATCTTATATGCCAACAGTGCATAACTTACAACCTTTGCCGTGAGGGTTGTGGGGGGGAGGGGGTTCATCCTTAGTGTCATAATTTCGGAAATATTAGCCTACGCTGAACAAAATGGCTATTTCAAAATTTTGATTGGATATGTTTGGGACAAAGATTGGCTTGGGGAGCTGTTTACCCTCCAACCACTTTTGAATATGAAAGAGGTCACTAGCCCTCTTAATTTCAAATTGAATGAGCTTTTTTTTGAAGTTTCTACGACATTTCTTTCTATGAGAAGTGCCCGGGTCTAAAAAAACAAAAATAAATCATACTTTGTACCCACATCACTCTTTATTTAGGCAGTGCTATTGCTCTGCTCATGAAAGGTGTTTTTTTTAAATTTCTGCTATACAGCATTGGAAGTGCCAATTAGACTAGGTAAGCCCCTCACGCTAACAGTCAGCTTATCGGCACCCAGGCTTTGGATTGAACATATGTTGGCTATTTCTAATCAAATCAACGATCATATTTTCAATTCATGGAATTCTTCAAATATAAGCTATACTAAATTTATCAAGTGGTTATCATTAATTAGAAAAATGTTCAAGTAGTAGTAGCCTAAGTTACGTCAGCTAGGTGAAAGTGTAACTTATTTAAAGTAAGTTAAGCACGTCTTCCATGCCGATGTGGACGTGACGAAAAACCAACGTGCATCTGGCTTAATAATCTGCACTGATTTATCAGTGGCGCGCTGCCGATGAAAAACACGCCGACGCAGAAAACTTTTGGCGGTGTGCCAGTATGCCAACGGTACCATTAATTCAAAGATCCAATAAATATGCCTCTAGGGATAACATGACCCCCACAGCCCAAGGGAAAAAAATTTAAGTTTTACAATTTGCCCTTTTTATATATACTGTTTGTACCCTTCCTCCAAGGGGAGGAAAGTCTTTGGATGACTTTTCCAGTGGAAACTGTGCATGGGGATGGGTACCTTAAGGTAAGCTATTTATTGGAAAATGTACCTATTTTTTCAAGAGAAAACTTTCAACGGTGACTGGGGGAATTTCTCGGGTAAAATTCACGAAAAAAGAGAGGGGGGGGGGGCACCTAAATCTAAAGATACTAGGTGCATCGAGAAGGAATAGCTATGGGTGCTAAATTTAAACACTTTCAGAGCATGTTGATTAAGATGTTAAAAAGTGGTCGGAGGGAAACAAGTCTCTTCCATTCCCTTATTAGCTGCCCTTCCTCCAAAAATATCTGATCAAGTTTTGGAATCGCCAACTTGTTCAAAATTGTCATTAAAGTCAAATAACTGTACATTTGGGGATTACTTAACCTCCTGATTGAAGGGTTGGTTGGGATTACTAACCTCCTAGACAGAAGGTTGGTTATTGGGGAAGATAGCATGTTTGACCCTGAGTCTCGAAAAAAACTAAGAATTTTAAGGTAAAACTTTTAAAAAATAACGAGGGGAATGTCAACCAAAATCAAAGCAAATTAGATGCAGGAGGATTTCCGAAAGGACAAAACAGGAGTATCCAAGAAACGGCTAAGGGTAATAAGTTGAAACTTTAAAGGCATGTTGGGAGACATATTGAAAAAAGAGCAAATGGCAGCCACCCCTCTTGCTCTTTTAGATTATCTCTGTAAAACTGATAGAGATATTTAAAAGCCATTTTATTTGAGATTATCAGAAAGTCTAATAGCAAAGCCTCTGTGGATGCCGTGCCCCCGCCGCCCCTAGGGCAAGGAATATAAACTATGCAATTTATCCATATCTTGAATGCATAATTTATCATCCGGAAAGGGGGTGAATATTTGATCCAGGATTTGTCCGAAAAGGCTAAGATATTGAGCCAAAATGTCGGGAAATGTTGAGGTGTGTGCTGAGCTAAATCAAAAGAAACCACATGGATCCAAGTTATGAAAAAGACCTATCCAGAGAGGGGAAAATTTGCTATGGGGCATGGGTAGGGGTGCAGTTTCACCCTCCATATCCAAGCTGCCCCCTCCCTCCTACCTCAGTTTGCCCTCACCCCTAGATGAAATTTAGTTTTTGATAAAGATGTTTTCAAAATTAAAATAAGCCTGCTTAACTCAAGTATCCAGAGAAACAGGTCAGTAACTCTTTGTCTTTATGGTAATATATGACTAATTTATCAGTTTTCTTTGTCATTTTCACTTGATTTTCGAGAATTGGCTCAAACTTTGTCCCTCCCCCGTATTTTGACGGATTACGCCTCTGGGCAAATCTGCAATATCTTAATAGCAGGTAGGGAATTAACTTTAATCAGTCAGGACCTTTACTGCTACTTCTACTACTTCAGCTGGAAAAGAGATTGGTTGTAATTACAACTATGACTACTTCCAACTGCGACAACTTGGAACTGTGAATGCGACTATTTGCAACTACTAAGACATCTGCTTGTGACTATTTTCAGGGAATGTTGAGCTTTGAAGCTTTGATGTTGAAAAAAAATCACTTTTAAGTTTTTATACTTTGATGAAACTTTGATGTTGTAAAGAAAATTGATGTTGAAATGGAAAATGTTGAAAAATTTGAAACTTTGGAAAAAAAAATTAATTTAAAAATACTTTTCAAAACAGAGGTTATTCAAAGAATATTAAAGAGCCATATTAAAGTTAAGACTAGAAGACATATATTTTTACGATGAATTAAACTCAAAACCAACCAGAAATTACTATTAAAGAACAAATGAAATCCAGAACGAATAGAAATCAAATAAAAAATGATAGCAAACAAACATACGAAAGAGACTAATATAAATGAAAAAATAAATCTTAAAACGAGCAAATTAAAATTGAATATTCAAACCAAATTGAAAACGAACAAAAGTCAATACAAATAAGAGTTTGGCTACTGCCTCCTTCCCTAACTGTAAAAGTCTAAAACCTGCTGTGTCATTTAAGCTTTACTGAATACGAATCATAATTACAAACATTTTCTTTTGTGCTTAAACATTGAAAATAAAAATAAAGTTTAAATTGAAATAACTCTTGAACAGGTAAACTTTCTTTCACTAATATCATAATATATCAAATGTTCAGTTTAACTTTATTAGTGGCCTGTGTATTACTCCTTCTTCAATTTTTGCCAGAATAATAATTCATTTGGCTTGTTTATTTATTGAGATAGTAGTTATAAAAAGAATATGGAGCTATTAAAGTGATTCTCCTTTTTGCGTACAAAATAGCTATTTCAGGAATTTCAAAGAAGTAGATGGTGGTATGGGTGCCACATCTAGGGCGTAATTTCATCAAAATCCTGGGTACGATAACGCTGGAGCTGGTTTTCCCAAGTCAAGGGAAAAATGAAAAATGATAATAAAGAAAACTGGTCTGTTTCTGTAGATGCTTGGATTGCGTAGGCATACCTTAGTTTTGATGAGTTTTCGAGGACACTTTGATTTCAGCTGTGGAAGAAGGGGGCTTGGAGTCTCAGAGGATAGTTTTCCTCCTGCCCGAGAGCAAGTTAAGCCCCTGGGCCACATTGTCTGTTTGGGCGATGGTAGAGACCCCAAAATATATAGAGAACCTCCAATATCTAGTGTCCCCAAGTATTCAAAAACATGGAGGGCAGAACGCGACACTTAGTGGTAACGCTACTAGTGCAATAGTATAACACCAGCCGCCCTGGTGGGGAGTAGTATGAATTAAAGCAGTTCAAATCGACACCCTGTCCCGAGTGATTTGTTTGATTGGGAAATGTGTTGCAAGAGCAACACTTTGGTTTTGTCCCGTTTTTTTTTGTCTCACAATTGTCTTACAATTGTGAGACCCCTGTCTCACAATTCGTATCGGCCTATTTTTGGTTTTAGTGTGTACCCTACTACTGAAGTTGTCAACCCCTTGAAACTTTCAAACTAGTATATCTCATGAAAGAATTTTTGTACCAAAAAATGGATGACATATACTTCGATCAGCTCATCAAGAGCTATCGATTGCCGTCAAAAAAAATTCTATCTGTATTAGTTCAAAAGTTGATTTTTTTTGCCGTAGGCCAAATTTTTAACGTCACCACTTAGAAAGGAGCAAAGGATAAGCTCCAATTTCTTTAGCAATGACAGAACTTTTAAAGTTTAAGAGGTGCATGTGATAACGTATCTCTACCTCAATCCCAAGTCCGAAAAAACAAATGATAAACCCAGCCGAAATCACGAACAGAAATGGGTAGAAGCAATAGATGGCAGCACTTTCGGACCCGTGGGAAAATGCCACTTTTTTGCTTCTGTCAATTTTTCTATTTATCACTCAAAGAAGATATATTGGCTGTGGGGCCGGGTAATTGCCGCATATATTTAACACTCATAGGCTTTAGTCCATCTTCAATTTGAAAGTGGTGCCTGCCTGCTTGCCTGCTAGAACGGGGCTTTCCGCTCGAAAGTGAAAACATGGTTTGATGAAACGAAAGCTTGGTTGCACAGCTTCAGATACTCCTCTCTGACATAGGCTATATAACTTCACCTCACTTCGCACACCATAGGCTTTGGCTCGTGGACAAGCAAAAACCATCCTTTTGGCACCAGGCAAGAGTTCTGCGGAGCTTTCCAAAATGTAATGTCATATTCATCAATCCGGCCTGAGGTCCACGCTTTCCGTAAAAACCACACAGGTTAGACCCTTACCAGTTTCCAGGAATGAGCTGAGATCGGCGGCATAGGAAAAAAAAGAAAACGGGACAAAACCAAAGTGTTGCTCTCACAACACAATACTCATGTTGAAATATTTGAAAATACTTGAAATATCAGATGATTTGTTTGATATTTCACTCGCGTATATGTTAGGGCATGTATGACAACATACATTTTCAAGTAAAAAAAACTTTCATTTCCAGTGAAACTTACTGCGTGAGGCTTAGGTAATGAAGGCAATTATGGTAGTGTCTGTTAAAGTGCAACTTGCTACCAATTACAAGAAGTAAATGACATTATTTTAATTGCTGTACTTGATGTATTTGGGAGTATTCGATATGTTAAAGTTTTGAATGCCCATTTCTTAACACAGAAAAATACCAATATTGAAATATTTTTACTCAGCGGCTTTCTGAATTTTTAGGTGTCTCAATTAATACTGCACTCATGTAACTAATAGGACATACGTAACAACTGGGATTTTCAAGGAAAAATACTCTTTCCATTCCATTGAACCTTACTACACTGTGATAGTGTCTCATAGACTACAAATTGCAACCAGTTACAAGATTTAAATACCACTATCCTTATTGCTTTATTTGATATATGGGCGTATGACCATCAGACGCTCATTAGTGTCAACTCGGAACCACCATTTGGAGCGAGTGACCATGTTGTAATTACTTGTAGGCTAAGGTTGTACCCACAAAAGGATAATTGGATTAAGCATGTGTACACAAATTACAACCAGGTCAGACAAGAGTTGGCACACCAGGATTGGTCATTCACTGATGATAAGAATATGGAGGAGGATTGACTTGAAATGAAAAGGGTTTTAATTAAACCAACAGAAAAACATACAGTAATTTCCTGGAAAAGAAGACCCAAAACCCTGCCATTTATCACTCGTGATGTCAAGCAAGCTGTACGTAAAAAGAAGAAGTATTGGAGGAAATATAAAAGTAACCCATCCCATGAAAACTATGAAATATTTAAACAAACCTGGAATAAAGTTAGGTATCTCACGAGAAAGCTTACGACAGAATATGAAGAGGGATTGTTATTGGATTCAAAATCTAATCCTAAGAAATTTTGGAAGTATGCTTCAGCTTGGAATCCGGGGACACACTCAGTTACGGAACTACTTGTGAATGGCAGCATAGTTAGTACCCCCAAAAGATATAGCAGCTGAATTGAGTAGACAATTTAAGTCAGTGTTCACACCTCCAGACGATGCAACCTTACCAGAATATTCTATTGAGGAACCTATGCAAAAGATAACTGTGGTTGCCTCTGGTGTGGAGAGTCGTCTCAAGCAGGTTAATCCTAACAAATCAGTTGGCCCTGATGAAGTTCACCCACGAGTATTGAAAGAATCTCATGCTGAAATAGCCCTTCTCCTTACGAACATGTTTGAGAAGTCTCTTGATACTAAGTAGATTCCTCAAGACTGGCGGAATGCTTACGTTACACCTGTACACAAAGGGGGTAGCCGCAACAGTGTTTCCAACTATCGACCCATTAGTCTTACATCTGTAGCTGGTAAAATCTTAAAAGGAATCGTGAATACTCACATTGTCGAACACCTGACCACCAATGAGCTGCTCAATGATAGTCAGCATGGCTTTAGAAATGGACGCTCGGTTGAAACTAATTTGATTGATGCGTATGATTATGTTACTGAGCATCTAGATCGAGCAATCCCTGTTGACTTGGTTCTATTGGATGTTGCGAAAGCCTTAAGGGCCAAGTTATTTGCAATTGGAATACAAAATGAAACCGTAGAGTGGGTGCTCCAGTTTCTTTCCGGGAGAAAGCAAAGGGTGAAAATATTAGGAAAAAATGGACTGGTATTCTTTTCAGAAGAGGTGGAAGTATTAAGCAGAGTGCCCCACGGAACCATCTTGGGACCAAATTTATTCAACATTTATGTTAATGATGCACCAACCGCAGTTAAAAATAAAATAGGTTTTTATGCTGATGACTCCAAACTCATTGAACCTGTCGATACACTCGATAAGAGAGCCTTTATGCAGAATGACCTATGGGTACTTTCCCATTGGGCAACTTTGTGGAGGCTTGAATTCAATGTAAATAAATGTCGAACAATCTACTTTGGAAAGAAAAATGAGAAATGCCCTTATCATATGTTAGGGACGGATGGATTGAGACAGACTATTATCTCGTCTGAAGCGGTGCGAGACTTGGGGGTCATAGTCGATAAAGAATTAAAATTCACTATACACACACTGACAGCTGTAGCCAAAGCACTCCAAACCCTTGGCATTATAAAAAGAACAGTCACTAGTAGGTCACCTATGGTGATGACTAAATTATATAAGGCATTGGTCAGGCCTAATTTGGAGTTTGGCATGTGTGTTGCTAGCCCCTCAACAAAGGTGACCAGCAGAAGTTAGAAACAGTTCAGAGACGGGTTACGAAAGCAATTGAGGGATGCAAATACTTAAACTACTCATCCCGTCTGAAGAAACTGAAGCTCCCCACTCTAGTCTACAGACGTAAAAGGGGTGATATTATTATGACGCATAAGCTCCTGAATTATTACTCTCCATTAAATAAGTTATTTCAACTTGACCAGTCTGCCAGAACTAGGGAGCATTGTCGGAAACTATGTCAGAAAAGAGCTACCAATAGACTACACAATAACTTCTTCACTTACAGAATAGTGAGTTTGTGGAATTCTCTCACCGAAGAAGCGGTCACTACCCCCAATACTGCTGCCTTTAAAAGAGCCGTCGATAGAGAATGGTCATCAAAGCCGTGGCGAACTGAGTGGGATGCCGTTGAGACGTCCAACCATCGTCGTCACTAACCAGCAATTCTACAGGATTTAATCCTTATTTCGCTGGACAATGCGATTTAAGGTAAATTTAAGGTAAATTTAAGGTAAATATCCTGTATACTAAGTTTGCACAGCATAATTGGCTTTTGGTGATGTTTTAAGAGAGAGAATGGTGATTTTGTTTCGGTTTTAGTCACAACCTTGCATTAAGTTTCTAGAAGAAAGAGAAAAATACACAAAAGTTCAAATTTATACTTACTATTTACAAAGGAGTGCTGAAAATCTGTAATGATTTCTGTTGTGTGTTTCCTAGTAAAATTCTAGCTTAGGGGCTTCTTGCTGTCTTAGAAAGTACCTAGTTACTATTGAGTAAGGTGGATGTCATTTAGGAATGAATCCAGGGTCAAGTATAGCCTTGGAAGGTCCAACTGCTATCCTTACCTTTTTCTTTCTTCCAGGGCCCAGAAGATTACATAAGAGACAGGCTCATACCTATCTGAATTTTGGCAAAAAATATTTCAATCCACAACATAGCCCACATGTTTCCATAACTCACATGAGGCAAGGTGAGCCTACTAGGCTACTTGATTCTTTTTTTGTAAATTTTTACAAATATACTAATTAATTCACTCAAAAGTGCACCTCCCCCTTACCCAATAGTCATATGTATTGCTATATAATTTTGCTAATATGCATTCAATAGCCTAGCCTAATGTAATTTAGCTAGGATAAAAGTGAATTTGTCACTTGATGTCTTTTTATCTCCTTATGTAATCCAATAATTGTTTGTGAGAGAAACTACATTTTGAGTTTTTAATGGGGCCCTATAAGATTAAACAGTCCATAGTAACCAATACTAGCCTAGTTTAAAAACACATTAAAAAAAAAAATGTCTAGTTAAGAAATTGCCATTTGTAGGTGACTCAGGAATAGTAATTGTTATTTCCTTAGTCTGAATAGTTAAATATAAGGCTATGTTGGAATCAAATCTGTTGAGATTTTCAAAAAGTGTCTGGAATCCATCACTAATGACATCACAAAAACTTAGGCCTAGCCTACATCCACTTTTGAGGATTTGTGGTTCTTTTTTTAAAAATCAGCAAATTTATTTACAAATTAACATTTCAACATTTAGACTAGGCCTAATGAAAATAATAATGACCATTTCCAAATCAACTGCAAATGGCAATTGTTTCTCAATTTTCAGGTTTTTTTCTTAGAAACAAATTTTTCAACTTTTTGTCATTATGGGCTGTTTTGAACCCCTTTAGCCTTGTAAAGGGTCAAAGTTTAGGTTTCCCCAGAAGTAATTACTGAATTATGAAAAAAGCATAAAAAGGCAGCAAGTAATACATTCACTTAATCCTAGCTAAATTATGTTGCCAGCTATAATTTATCTAGCAATGTATTTCTTTGTCAGGCCTACATGATTGCTGCCATATCTTCTTGCCCCTTTAATAAACTTGTTATCTTATCAGTTTATAATTTACCTCAGTATATGACTCAGCACATCATTTACCAAAATATTACTTGATATTATTTCAGTATTTTTACATAGGCCTTGTAGACTAGGTCAATAATGGGAAGAAACATGATAATTAGATTATTAGAAATATTATACATATCCTAAAAGCCTACAAATTTAATTGTTTTCTTTTATTATTTAGGTTTCCCTTGAGCTATGTATGGGTCCATTATGGGTGTTTATACGTTTTTTCTAGTGAATTGATTTATATTTGGAAAGATGCAGAAATGAATACATTGAGTAGTATGTTCCCTTTGTCCCTAGGCTGTGTCAGTTATAGAATCTTGCATATATCAACCAATGTTTCAATCACTTTTGGTCTGCAATTACTTTCACCCTATAAAAAAATAATTCATTCCTGAAATAATGAGCACCCTCCAAAATTTCTGCAGCCATGATTTGGAGATGAGGATGAGGAAGGGGTAGTCCCCTTTCTATACAGAATAAATTTTGCTCATTATCTTAATTACCTTAATTAGCACTTTTGAGCCAATTAGTTTCAAGAACTGTGAAGGCATGTAGTTGATGATAGCAATAGATCTGGTTACTGTGTTAAGGTCAAGTGACAAACCACCAGGACTAGAGAGTGCTGGAGAGATGCAATTTAAGCCCACTTAGTAACAGTGACGAAATGATAGATATGGTTCAAGAACTAATCTCTAGTAATTTACATTTGGCAACACCACACAACAGCAACTTTAGATTGAGTGTGTGAGATGGTTAGGTATGAAAAGCCTCATCATCCTCCAAGCTGACTCTATTGTCTTCCATGAATATTATGGTAGTGAGGGCTTGCAGGGGTTTTCCCACTAGATTCTCCATGGCTTGGCCTCCCATTCCTTGTCAAGCCTCTTTTTGAAGTCCTTAGGCAAGGTTGGCCTAGTTGGTTCCAATTGTTCACCACTTGCTGGCTGAAAGAATCTAGTCAGACCTTGGTGTTAATGGTGGATTTAACAGCTTTTAGGAAAGGCCTTGTGTTTGTCTTTTATGGGGAGGGAAGGTGAACATCTTGTGGTCTGCTTGCTGGAAGTACCTGTAGATGAACATCATTGCACCTATGTTAAAAAACAAGGTTAGCAGATTGTAATCTACTGAAATAAGACTAAATGCATAAATTGTCAAAGCCTTTGGTGGTATTCTTGCTCTTGTAGAAAGGACCAGCAAGACATGCTCAAAAATCTGTGACTGGCTTGGCCAGAGCTTTGTATAGTTTCAGAAAAACTGTGGAGGATCAACTACTGATGGTTCTTTTCAGGAGTCCCAAATTTGTGTTTGCTTTCAAAATTGCTTTGGTAGTGTGCTCATGGTTTAATTTTATGGATTATGAGGTTTCATGTTACTCATTACTTTCATACTAGCATAGAACAGAAATATTCCCTGAAATCAAGAGGGATTAAATCTCAATTTCACATTTCTGCAGTATTTTTAAAGTTTTTTTTGTACCCCCATGCACCCAAAAGAAAAATACCCCCCAAACAAAAAGTCCTGGATCCTGCCTTGAGTATTATATATTGATTTCTACCTCCACCTTCCCTTGTTTCTCCCTTAGAACTGATTCTGTATTTATATGAAGGCTCAAAAGACTTGGAATGTTTTGGCATTAAAATGTGCTCTTTGAGGCATCTTCCTCCCTCCCTAACAACAAAACAATCAGAAAACCTTATTCTAGAGGTTTAAAGCCCTTAAAGGCAAATGGTTGGAATTGTAAATGGTTGGAGCCACAGCACTGCCGAGCTCTCCGTATCTCACCATGTTTTGTACCTGCAGACATTGTTGTTTGGGTCAAACTTTTTTTTTTCTCCCATTAATCGTTTCTTGGTCAAACGAAAATTGATAGTGCCTTTTTAATTTACCAAAAAGATTGGAGAGCTACTAGGTCCCGAACTAAGTTCCTTTTCCCCCAAAAACATCTGACCAAAATTTTAAGATAGCCATTTGCTTCATCATAGTTGAAAGGTCCAATAACTTATGGGATGACCTCGCACAGCCCCTGGGGAAAGGGCTGTAGGCTATGCAATTTGCTTATGTTTTTTTTTTTTTTTAGATGGGGGATGCCTAGCCCAGTTCAATTGAGTTGGTGGAATCTAATGTTGTAAAACTACTGTAAAATAGAAACTCAGTACCATTGTTTTAACCAGTACCATGGTTTAAATTGGTAAAATAGGGTACTCCCTTGGGAATATAGGATAAAATTCGTGTTTTAGAGCTGCCCTGCAGCTACCAGACCAGTTGAGCATTTCTTTTCAAGCATCACTAAGCTTTTAATGAAATATTTTGATGATTCTCATTTTCCTGGACTTAAGACAGGTAATGCCCCTTCATCTAAAGTTTCATTAATTTAATTAACAGTCTAGTTTATTGGTTAGGTAATCTTGTGCCTAGGGTAGCACCTCAGCACTTGGACAGTGCCTGATTTCAAACACTCATGTTGTAAAAAAACATCATTTGGGAGTAAAATTGCATTAACAATTTAAACCTCAGCAATGTCACCATAACAGTCTTGCATATTTAAATAGCCAAATTCTGCCATATTTCTCATATTGTATACATTGTATTTTGCATTTATTTTTAAAAGCACCAAATGCAAGTAAAAAAGTGGCTTTTAACACTTTGATTAGGTTCCATTGCCATTGAACCACCATGAAACTGAACCATCATCCACCTGAACCACCAAACACCTGAACCACCAAACACCTGTACCACCATTTATAACTTTTATAACTCAACCACCATATTTACATTGGGTAAAGCACACGTTAAAATCTTTACATGTTCAACCTTGTTGGAATTGTTTGCTTTTTAAAGTCATAATATAAATGACTGTCAAGGAGCTCTGTTTTGTTGTCACAAAAAAAAAGAAAGAAAATCAGACAACACAAACTCTTCAAGCTGGATTTATTTTCGCCTTTTTTATGTCTTTTCATGAGGGTTCTCTTAACCCTGTCACTGTCTCCAGATCTGGACGTTTATCCCCCTTCTCTCCCGTGGAAAACCCTCCCCGAAAATATCCCTTGTGGAAAATATAGTTTTCCAAATTGTGATTTTTTATTTGGGTTCTGTTATTTTTTAATTTAGCTGAGAAGTCCTAAGGAAAGTGGAAAAGAGGAATTTACGTGGAAGTCTTGCCCTCCCCCCCTCCATGCAGAAATGTTGTTGTCATAGAAAATCCTCCAAAAACTCTCCCTTCTCCTTCAGAAAACTCCCACAGAAAAAAAAAATGTTTGTATGTTTCCCAACAACAAACACCATATGTAAGCAATGGACACATTACAAAACTTAAAAAGGTGCTTAAACTTCTGCAATGAGTTTCTCTGATTGTTTTGTAGCTAGGGAGGGAGGGAGGGAGATACATCAAAGGTTTTTTTTAATGCCAAAACATCCCAGCTCTCATTGAGCCTTTGGATAAAATAGAGAATTAGCTCTAGGGGAGAGACAAGAGGAGGATAGAGGTAGAATCAATTATAATATAAGTATAAGTATAAGTAAATATAAGTATTTTCTACAGGAGATGTTTTTCCTGGCGGCTGGTTGCCCTCCAATCACTTTTGCCTTTTAAAAAGGGCATTAAAACTTTCAATTTCTAATCAAACAATAAACATGATTAAAAAAAAATAAAATAAATACTGTCATTGGGGCGAGGGCTGTAGGTCATTGTAACTTACCCTTTGTTAAAATTTAAAGATTTTATAGAAGGGATGGTTGTACAAACTTTGGAGAAGGCTCATTTGATTGGGAATTGAAATTTCAAGTTCAATTTTGAAGAATCAAAGGGAATCAGAGGACAGTCTGCCTTTCCCTTTTAACTGCCATTCCCCTCCCCTAAGTGTATCCAACGTAAATAAAAGAAAAACTGTTTTTTTTTTTAAAAAAAGGTCTAAAGGTCAAATAGCCATGCCTCTGGGGTTAACAACCCCACCAGCACCTCCTGGAGTAAGGGCTGTAAGTTAAGCTAGTTTTTCAATTTTAACAAATAAGGCTTTTATGGAAAAGATTTTTGTATGTGCTTGGGGGGAGGGGGTGCTCATTTGATTGGAAATAAAAAGTTCTAGTGCACATTTTAAGAGTTAAAAGTGATCAAAGGGCTTCCATTCACACCCTCTTTTTCCCCAAATATATCTGATTCATAATTTGGAGATGACCATTTCATTTAAAACAGACAAAAGGTTAAATAACCATGCCTACAGGATTCACAACCCCTAGCCCCTGGTGCAAGGACTGTAAGTTATATAAGTTCCCTATTGTTAGCATACAAGGTGTTTTTTTCTTATCAAGAAAGGAGGGCATGTTTGATCCTATAAATAAAAAAAGCATGGAGAATTAAGGTCAACCTTTAGGAAAATGTCTAGAAGACTGCCAAACACAATCAACATACATTTTTTTCCTTTATTGGTTGCAAAAAGGAAATACCAGCAATATCTACAATGGCTGATGGCATCAGCTGTCACAAAGTTCAGAAAATGTTTAGGAGCATCTTCAACTAAATCAAAAGGTACTTTGTGCATCCAGTTTTGCAAGACACCCTTTGATGACTTTGATTAACTAAGAACTGGAGAATAATAGCAGAACATCCACTCATTTTCAGTCATTAAGACTGTCTTCAACATGATCTAGTGGTAAATCTAACTGCTCTCCTTCAGACTCAGATTCTAATTCAAACAACTGTACCTGTTCTGAAGCCCTCTCCCCCAACAAAAGTCATGGATATGGTCCTGAAGATTATATATATATCAATTTCTACCTCAAACCTCCTGTCGTCTCTCCCATAAAACTAATTCTGTATTTATCTGAAGATCCTTTCAAAACAACTGCTTAAGGACACATTTCTTAAAGACACTGTAGTCAGTAAGAACACATTTGGTAGTAATTGGTTGAAAAGTAGGCTAAATCTTAGAATTGGGCTCTGGAACTTCCAATTGACTGAGTCCTCTCCAATTTTTTTTTACCCACACCGTCCACATGAAGTGCCTCTGGGAAAAAATAAATTTACAAATATTAATACTTCAAACTTCAATGTGTCTTCACTACAGGCAATGGTATACAATTGCCTTTGACTTAAACAGGAGAGTAGAAATTTCAGCTTCCCTTCTAATGTCAATCTGAAATTATTTAGGGGAAACAGGGGTGGGAAATTTCTGTGGTGAAGGAGAGAATTCGCTGTGGGGTAGGGTAAACCTCAGCTCCCAGGGGAATGATTGCAAGTTTTCTTTGGGATGTGAAATTTAAGATAAATTTTTTTTTTGACCCTCTACATCATCTAAAATCAAGACCATTTAGTTCTTTTTGAGGAGGCAACTTTAAAATCTGAGGCTGAAGCACTTAGAATGTGAGAAATGGCTTTTCATATTCGATTAGGAAGGCAACTGAAATTAAAAAATCCATAAATGAGAGACCTTGCTTTAAATAGAGATACTGGACATATTCCCATTAACCCATTTTACAATAACTTAAAATTAAAGGGTTTAAATGACATTCTTTCATCAGAAGTCATTCACTAAGCAGAAATTTCTTGCCTAATCTAATTGGTTAATAGTTTTTCATTTATTCTTGCTTGGTTGGTTTGACCCAGTCTTTTTCTGCTCTGTTTAGAGTTACTTCAAAAGGTTAATTTTCCTTTTTTTTTTTTTTTAGCACTCAAGACAGCTGGGCAGAAGTCCCTGATGAAATATTTTCTGTCATTTTTTATTCTTTTCTGTCCTTTGGCTGACATTACCATCTTTTTCTTGGCTATTTAATCTTATCATATTTGTCTTGTTTGTCATTTGTTAATCCTGCTTGTTGCCCTTTCTGTCTTTAACAACTCACAGAACTAATATAATTATATTTTACCTAATATTTCACCATTTTAAAATTATAATTAGTTGTACTATAATATACTTTATTGTTCTGATAACAAGAGACTGAAAGCAGAAGACAGCCTTTTAAACCAGGTAACACAGTTATCAAACAGTTCATGGTAACAAAATGTAGTGCAACCAGCCTCAATAGTAACCAAAAGTCTAAAAAATGGAATTTTGGTACCAATAGCTACATCAAAAAAATCGCATTTTAATGCTGATTTTAAATATATGAGTTTCATCAAGCTTAGTCTTACCCATCAAAAGTTACGAGCCTGAGAAAATTTTCGTTATTTTAGAAAATAGTGGGAAAAACCCCCTAAAAGTCATAGAATCTTAACGAAAATCACACCATCAGATTCAGCGTATCAGAGAACCCTAATGTAGAAGTTTCAAGCTCCTATCTACAAAAATGTGGAATTTTATATTTTTTGCCAGAAGGCAGATCATGGATGCGTGTTTATTTGTTTTTTTGTTTGTTTTTTTTTTTCCCAGGGGTGATCGTATTGACCCAGTTGTCCTAGAATGTTGCGAGAGGGCTCATTCTAACGGAAATGAAAAGTTCTAGTGCCCTTTTTAAGTGACAAAAAAATTGGAGGGCACTTAGGCCCCCTCCCACGCCAACAATTTTCCCAAAGTCAACGGATCAAAATTCTGAGATAGTCATTTTATTCGGCGTAGTCGAAAAACCTTATAACTATGTCTTTGGGGACGACTTACTCCCTCACAGTCCCCATGGGAGGGGTTACAAGTTCAAAACTTTGACCAGTGCTTACATATAGTAATGGTTATTGGGAAGTGTACAGGCGTTTTCAGGAGGATTTTTGGTTGGAGGCAGGGGTCGAGAAGAGGGGATATGCTGGGGGAACTTTCCATCGAGGAATTTGTCATGGGGGAAGAAAATTTCCATGAAGGGAGCGCAGGATTTACTAGCATTACTTAAAAAAAAAGAAAAAGTTTTTTTTCAGCTGGAAGTAAGCAGCAGCATTAAAACTTAAAACGAACAGAAATTATTACGAACATCAGTTGTAGAAGCTAATTTATATGTGTGGAATTTTCCTTTTATAGTGTGTGTTTTTTTTTCTTCTTTTTTTTTAGTCTACAGTAACCTATATTTTTTGCTTGATTCTTCTACAACTGATGTGGGTTTCAACTGCTTTTCAGCCGTTTGAAATTTTCACTTTTCTTTCTTCCAAAGTTATTATTTTAGTTTTTTCTACGTTTATTTATTCTGAATTGCTCATTACCCATATGAGGGGTTCACCTCCTCCTAATACCTCGCTCTTGACGCTAAAGTGTTTTTAGTAATTTCAACTATTTATTCTGCGGTGTTTGTGATTCAGGGGTCATTCTTAATGAATTGGGACAAAATTTAAGCTTTAGTGTAAAGAGCGAGGTACTGACGAGGGGGCGAACCCTCATATATGTAATAAAAACATAAGAATACAAAAGTTCTTTATGTAAGCTAATTTATAAGTTACGTATATCTTTTACTTATAAAAAGATTCGTAAAAAATTAAAAGTTCTATTTGCCTTTTTAATGAACCGAAAATCGGAGGGCAACTAGGCTTCCTCCCCTGCTCTTTTTTTATCAAGATCATTCGATCAAAATTATGAGAAAGCCATTTAGCCAAAAAAAAACAAATATACAAATTTTGTTCTAAGTATTCATGTGCGAAGAGCCAAAATCAAAACATGCATTGATTCAAAAACGTTCAGAAATTAAATAAAAAAAACAAGTTTTTTAAATTAAAGTAAGGAGCGACATTAAAACTTAAAACGAACAGAAATTACTCCGTATATGAAAAGGGCTTTTCCTTCTCAACGCCCCGCTCTTTACGCTAAAGTTTTTTACTGTTTTAAAATGTAGAGTTAAGAGAAAGAGTCAAACTTTAGCGTAAAGAGCGAGGCGTTGAGAAGGAAAACCCCCTTTAATATACGGAGTAATTTCCGTTCGTTTTAAGTTTTAATGTCGCTCCTTACTTTCATTTAAAAAACTTGTTTTTTTTTGTTTAATTCACAAAAAAATCATATCTGAATCTGTTACTGCCAGACTCTTCACGTTTTTGTGCTGAGAAAATGTTAAGCCCTCATAAAATATATAAGATACCAGTTAAATACGTAAAATACTAGTTAAATACATAAGTAAATTACATAAAATAGTTAAATGCTAATTTTATGGGGGTCTGTAAAATTATGATAAGATATGAACAATACCTAATTTAACCAGTTATAACACTAGTGGTATCATGCACTCTTATGTGCTTTTGGGGATTGTTTAGGTGGATGACTTGATTCTGGATTTGTTGATATTTTTCTCCCCTGGACCTTCATGGCCAAGAATTGTTACAGGGGAATTATGTTGTGGTTTTTTTTTTTTTTGCAAATATATTGACCAATATAAACAATGCAGATATTCAAGAAATGGGAATGTTCTAAAAAATTGAATCACAAATAATCATGACAATAGTTTTTAGCACCTCTTTCTCAAGAACATAGAATTTGGCTGAGATCAAGTGAAAGAAATTGGTGAGTTGACTTTCAATGCAGAAAACAGTGTTCAATCAGATTAAAAAAAGAAGAAACCAAAAACTGTGACCTACAAAATTATTTGTTAACCTGTGTCATATATCATGTTAATATTTCTGAACATGATCTGGGACAATCTCCCCTGATGGTCCCAAATATAGCCATAGGATGTTCAAGAAAATGGAATGAGAATTAATTATGTTTGAAAGTACAGAACGTTATTAAATACTCTCTGCCTTGGAAGAAGAAGTGCCCCCATAGCCTTTGCTTCAACTATTGTCAAGTCAGTGGTGATATCCAAGATAGATTATGGATCATTTATATATGGATTGGCTAAGAAATGTCTCCTGAAGGAACCTGACACTACCCTCCATTCAATTTTACAAAGAGCCCCTAGTGGCCTAAAATCTACTCCTATTGCAGCTATGTATTGTGAAGTGGGGATCCAGTCTCTTCGCTCCAGAGAGAAATATCCCCTTGCAAGATATTTTGCAAAGAAAATAAGACTCAGGAACCACATTATCCACAAAGAAATCATTAGCCACCACAACCCTGATGTCTGCTTTAAACCAACATGGAAGAGTTAATACACCATGGAAGAGTTCATAGAGAATGGCAGGCTGACTGTCCGTTTGGATGATGATTTTCCTAGTGACTCCAAAGGAATTGGGGAATCGATTGTTCCTAAGATCAACATTGGAAAAAAGAAGGGCGTTCCCCAAGCACTAATGAAAAGCATATTCCTGGGAAAGTTGGCACAATACCAGGAATACATCCAAGTTTACACAGATGGCTCAAAGACAGAAACAAAATGCAGTTGTGCAGTAGTTATACCCTCCAAGAGCCTGTTTCTTTCATACCGTTTACCCCCCAACCTGACAATTTTCTCTGCAGAGCTTATGGCAATTGGGTTTTCACTTCAACATCAAACATCAGACGATTGTCCCAGATCATGTTTAGAAATATTAACATGATATATGACACAGGTTAACAAATAATTTTGTAGGTCACAGTTTTTGGTTTCTTCTTTTTTTAATCTGATTGAACACTGTTTTCTGCATTGAAAGTCAACTCACCAATTTCTTTCACTTGATCTCAGCCAAATTCTATGTTCTTGAGAAAGAGGTGCTAAAAACTATTGTCATGATTATTTGTGATTCAATTTTCTAGAACATTCCCATTTCTTGAATATCCGCGTTGTTTTATTGGTCAATATATTTGCAAAAAAAAAAAAAAAAAAAAAAAAAAACTACAACATAATCCCCCTGCAACAAGTCTTGGCCATGAAGGTCCAGGGGAGAAGAATATCCATAAAATCCACAATCAAGTCATCCACCTTAACAATCCCCAAAAGCACATAATAGTGCATGATACCACTAGTGTTATAACTGGTTAAATTAGGTATTGTTCATATCTTATCATAATTTTACAGACCCCCATAAAATTAGCATTTAACTATTTTATGTAATTTACTTATGTATTTAACCAGTATTTTACATATTTAACTGGTATCTTATATATTTTATGAGGGCTTAACATTTTCCCAGCACAAAAACGTGAAGAGTCTGGCAGTAACAGATTCGGATATGATTTGTTTTGTGAATTAAACAAAAAAAACAAGTTTTTTAAATGAAAGTAAGGAGCGACATTAAAACTTAAAACGAACGGAAATTACTCCGTATATTAAAGGGGCTTTTTCCTTATCAACGCCCCGCTCTTTACGCTAAAGTTTGACTCTTTCTCTTAACTCTACATTTTAAAACAGTAAAAAACTTTAGCGTAAAGAGCGGGGCGTTGAGAAGGAAAAGCCCCTTTCATATACGGAGTAATTTCTGTTCGTTTTAAGTTTTAATGTCGCTCCTTACTTTCATTTAAAAAACTTGTCTTTTTTTATTTAATTTCTGAACGTTTTTGAATCAATGCATGTTTTGATTTTGGCTCTCTGCAGAGGAATAATTAAAACGAAATTTGTATATTTATTTTTTTTGGCTAAATGGCTTTCTCATAATTTTGATCGAATGATTTTGATAAAAAAAGAGCAGGGGAGGAAGCCTAGGTGCCCTCCGATTTTCGGTTCATTAAAAAGGCAACTAGAACTTTTAATTTTTTACGAATCTTTTTATAAGTAAAAGATATACGTAACTTGTAAATTAGCTGACATAAAGAACTTTTGTATTCTTATGTTTTTATTACATATATGAGGGGGTTCGCCCCCTCGTCAGTACCTCGCTCTTTACACTAAAGCTTAAATTTTGTCCCAATTCATTAAGAATGACCCCTGAATCACAAAAGCCGCAGAATAAATAGTTGAAATTACTAAAAATACTTTAGCGTAAAGAGCGAGGTATTAGGAGGAGGTGAACCCCTCATATGGGTAATGAGCAATTCAGAATAAATAAACGTAGAAAAAACTAAAATAATAGCTTTGGAAGAAAGAAAAGTGAAAATTTCAAATGGCTGAAAAGCAGTTGAAACCCACATCAGTTGTAGAAGAATCAAGCAAAAAATATAGGTTACTGTAGACTAAAAAAAAAGAAGAAAAAAAAAACACACACTATAAAAGGAAAATTCAACATTTATAAAATACATATTACACAGTACTGGGAAAAGGGAAGAGTCGGTAAAAAAAAATGAATTTTGTAAAAAAAAAAGTGGAACAAAGCACTGCTATTTTACTTGCTCAGATTTTTTTTCTCATTTGGTAAATGTGCTGATGGGAATATATGAAGAAAATAAATGAAGAAAGACCCGCCTTTGTCGATAAAAAGTGAAGTAATTTTAACAGCAATATTACCTGGATCAGTTGGTAAATGTGGTTAGCCAGTTGGTAAATTCCTCGCCCTCCCAAACATTTTGCTAGTGACGCTTCTGAACTACTACTGCTATATGCTATTTACATCCGATTTATCTTCTGACATGAGATTCTAGCGAAATGAAACTGTGTATTTTAAATTCTTACGCAAGTACTAGTTTAAAGTCAAATGCACATTAAAAAAAATTGTATTTGAAAAATTGAATTAATAATTTATATGGCTATCCCGGCAACTGATCATTGAGCTTTCCAAAACGTTAAGTTTAATAGTGAGAGTCTAGATGAAAATAAACTTTGGAAAAAATCAGGTTTTAAATTTACATACCATATACTCTCGAAGCACAAAAAATTTCGGGTCGAAAGTGTTTAATACAAGGAAATGGGCAGAAAACCATGAAATTTGCCTCTAATCTAAAGCTATAGTTAGTGGCGCAACCGCTATTAGATGGCGTGTTATTTAATACAAAGGAAATGAGATTGATGGATGTTCGAAAAAGCCAAATCACAAATTCGAAAGGACCAACTCACAAATTCGAAAAGGCCAACTAATATTTTTTTGCCAATCCATCCCAGGCCTCTAACTAATTTAAATCCTAGCTTTATTGGACTAAACCCGAATCCCCAAAAGAATTTAATAAGAATGAATGGGGAGCCGAAGTGGGCCAGTGGTCCATCCCTCATCCCTTTCTATTCCATCACTTACGTTTTAACAGACCGATACGCTTATTACAGCTTGTTTGAACTGAAATCATAAGTTTCCAGTGTGCGTGTGACTTGAGTACCGTAATGGCTCTGTGGCTTGTCCAGCACTGTACGCCATTGAATCGATGACATTGTGATGTGAATGTGGCTGCTTGTTCTCTCCAGGATTATGCAACGATTTATTATATGGTTGGGAGATGTAGATCTTTTCCTTCTATATTCAAGCTATTTGTAGTTTTTAGTAAGATTTAACGGTGCTGGTTTGAGCCAACTACATTATTTCATATTTACGTCCCCCTCTGTATATATAATCCTCATTTTAGTCTTTAAATACTGTTACTAATGTGTCTTACTGCAGCCAACAGATCTCAGTCGCTATAGCTAATGTTTTTTTCTGTATTTATTTTAGAATAAATCTAGTCATTATGAGCATCAATAGAAGTGGAAGTAAAAATCTGATAAAAATTCATATCGCTGGCTCCTTGGAACAGTTAAAGTCTCAGGGATCTTTGGGCTCATTTGACCCAAAGAATGTCAAAGTTCGAACGTAAGTTGGTTTGTTTCTTTATCCTTAGATTTGATCCACACTCAGGGATTCTGAATGTACCCTTTCTGGGAGGGGGGACTTTTTCAAACCACTTTTAATGTATACAAAATGTCTTAAACTATACATCTCTTCTACAATACCATTTCAGTATTATGTATATTTACAGAAAAAGACAAAACAACAAAATCTCCCACATAAGCAAATATGTAATTAATAATGGGCTAAAATCTTGATTTTTCATGTTTGTTAAAAGGAGTAATTACTGGAAAATCTTTTTTAGGTCACCTATCGGTGAAGTCTCATTTTCTCAATAATACTTCACAGTTCTAGCTACCATGAAATATAAAAGAAAAACTCATTTAAAAAAGAGCAAACTTATAAATTTTTAAAGTGGACGCTATTTATCAAAAGAGACGGAAAATAAATATCCTGATAAAATTATTCTACATTTTATGTTTTTGAAATTCCGGAAAATGTATCTTGAAATAATTTGTTAAAATCATATTAAAAGAAATTTTGTAATGAAACTGCTTCTAACTTATTTTTTGAATTTATGAAGGCTGACTTTCATTTTAAAGTTTCGCTGGGTAAGGTTGCATTTTTTGAAAAATAATTTTTATGATAAAATTGTTCTTCATTTTTTTTTGGTATACTTTATTTCAAATAATTCGTTAAAATCGAATTAAAAGATATTTACAATAAAACTACTTCTAACTTAGTTTTGGAATTAAATCCATTTTTTAATTCTTTAACTGAAATTAAAATTGTACTGAAGTAAAATGAAGGCTGACTTGAATTTCGAAGTTCTTCTGGGTAAGATTGTACGTCAAGAAAAAAAATTATATAATTATTTTTCATTTTCTTTATAAATTTGGGAATATGTGTTATTTGAAATAATTTGTTAAAATCGAATTAAAAGATATTTTATAATAAAACTGCAGTAAATTAAAATTAAGGCTGACTTGAATTTTGAACTTCTGCGTAATTCTTTCAATAGCGCTAGCAATTTTACAGCTGATTAGTAAGTAAAAATGTTCAGTTAAAAGGAAAAGGGTCGAATAAACTTCTCGTATGTGGTGGTTGAATACTCTCAGGTATTCAAACTCGAAAAAAAGACTTTCCAAATTAATTCATTCACGTTGTTAACCCTACAACATTACCACCATCTATTCCAATTGAAAAGATTTTAAAGGTTTTCCATGTAGATGATCAGATTAGAATAAGAGACTGGAGGATTCGGTTATAGTAGTTGTAAGAAGTTCGAACTGGGGGGAGGGGGGTTGGAATCAGAATATTTTCATGAGAATGTTTTAATGCTTACATATTTAGTACGTATTTTCATGTTTATCATGAATAAGTACAAATTAAGCTGTAACTTGTATACATGGAATGGGTTCCTTCAGACTAATTTGCTGGACTGTAGAGTTGGTCCACTTTACCACCGATGAGCAATTTTGACTCCAGACATTTTCATTATACCGACTCAAACTCTGACTCCTGAAACTTAAAAAATAATTGCTCCAACTCCTAACATTTTCTTCAAAGAAGTATGAATTCTGACTCCAACTCCGACTCTCAGCACTTATGAAAAACTATACAATTATGATCTATAATTATTAATAGGTACTTTTTTTTTAGTAACAAATGGGTCACACACAAAAAATCAACACAATTTTGAAATCTCTAAATCATCTACTCTCGAAAAGTATAAATTTCCATATAATAGTAAAGGATTGCTTAATGTATTTGGCCTATTATGCTTTAAAATTAAATGTTGCTATAGAACTAAAAGTAAAAGACACTGTTTTTATGGTTGCCAATAAGACACCTCAACAATATATCGAGAACGACTGTGGGTATGAAGTTGAAACATTTGGGGCTACTATTATTGCTGCTTCTGCTCACGACTCAAAACTTCCAATATATTTGGAGGGAAAGCTGATGTTTTGAAGTCAATACAGCAAACAGTCAAAGAGAAGCACACATCTTCACACAATTAATTACAAGGACACACTGAGTGCAGAAAATACCAGTAAGTTACTCAGCTGTTTCGCCAACTAAAGGTTTTTAAAAAAAAAAATATATTTCTAGTATACCTACATGAGAAGCTAAACTTCTGTAACAGGCCAAGATATTTAAAATTTAAAAAGTATTCTACATAGTTGTATCATAGTTACATATTTTACATAAATTTTCTACTGTGCATTACTAGAATTGCTGTAGAGTACATTAGAGGTGTCTGATTCTATTAAGCATTTTTCTATCGTTCTGCATTTTATATGTATTTTGAAATATTATATGTATGTTTTTCAATAGTGATACAAATAATTGAATATATTATTTCCGTAGTAATACTGTAGTACTACGGTGCAACAAATTCTATTGGCTATAATTAGGATATAACATTAATTTTGTTTATTATTGTTACTTTTTAGTTGGATTTAAGGGGATTTGGCTTAACTCCAACTTTTATCTGTTTCCATAACTCCGACTCCAAAGAGTATAACACTATTTCTGTTATCCTAACTCAATTCAACTAAATTCACTGTGACTTCATAGCCTTACTAATTTGATGTTCTTCCCCTATCTTGAATATTATGTGGGAATGACCTGAAAATTATAATAGGTACTAGTTATTCAGCTAATGTTACAATATACTTCAAGCTAAAATGAGTTTCACCACCTCTATTACTCTCTATAAATTAGAAATTCCCACTCTCCTCCGATGAAAATTTTCCCTTGATCCCCCATAACGGAAAGTGAATGTTGCTCCTTCAGACAATTCCTCTCGTGGAAAGTCCCCCCGAGAAAACATCCACTCGGAAATTCCTTCCCCAGGTAATATTTCTTCCGGAAAATTGCCCTAGAACATCCTCTCTTCATATAAAATGGAGCATCCAAAGGGAAAGTAAGGCAAATGAAAAGAATTCCGTATTTAAATTCCAACTACCCCCTTCCCCGTGTGAAATTTCCCCTGGGAAATTCCCCAAAAACTTTCCCCCCTCTGAATAATACCCATATTTTTCCTATAACAAATACATTATTTAAAGAATGGGCAAATTGCATTAATTACAATACAACTCATTTCCCCAGGTGCTGTGTGGCAAGGGTGCTGGCAGAAAATTTTCGTTCAGAGCAATTTTATTTTGAAATACATTTAGGAAAAAATTCTCAAAATAAAAATAGCAACCAAGTTTGCTTATAAAAAAAACAGTAAATTTTAAATGACGAGGATTTAATGGATCAGTCCATTTAATCAATAATATATTTAATTATTATGCATTTAATCTCAAAAGAAAATCAGACTTTAGCGACTTTGCCCCAAAGAGGACGAATTTGTAATCAATTTAACATTCTGAGCTAATTGATTTAAAAGTATTAATAAGCTATACTTTAGACTTTCTCAGTTGCAGAGGAAATTATGCCACACGGTGGTGGTACTGGATTAAACCAAGTTGATTCACTTTATTTTTAATGAAATTATATAAAAAAAAAACTAGTTTTTTTTTTAACTGAAAGTAAGGAGTGACATTAAAACTTAAAACGAACAGAAATTACTCGGTATATGAAATGTGTTGTCCTCAACGCCTCGCTCTTTACGCTAAATTTTTTAATTGTTTTAAAAAAGTAGAATTGTGGCAAAGAGTCAAAGAGTCGGTTACTTAAAAAGGCAACTAGAACTTTTAATTTTTAACGAACGTTTTTATTAGTAAAAAATATACGTAGCTTAAGAATTAACTTACGTAACATACTTTATATTCTTATTTTTTATTATGTATATGATAGGGTCTGTCCCCTCGTTAATACCTTGCTCTTTACACTAAATCTTAAGTTTTGTCCCAATTGACCCCTGAATCAGAAAGGCCGTAGAATTAATAGTCGAAATTACTAAAAATACTTTAGCATAAAGAGCGAGGTATTCATCTCCTCCTAAATACATCGCTCTTTATACCAAAGTATTTTTAGAACCCCTCATATGCATAGTAATTTCATATTATTATAATAATCTCATAATAATGTTTATTTTTTCATTGTTTTTCTTTATAGTAATGCTAGAAAATCCCGCGCCCTTTTCATTGAATTTCTCTTCCCCCATGACATATTCCTCCACGGAAAGATCCTCCCACATAGCCCCTCTCCCCTCAACCCCACCCCCAAACCAAAAAAATCCCCTGAAAACGTCTGTACACTTCCCATTAACCATTACTGTATGTAAACACTGGTCAAAGTTTGTAACTTGCAGCCCCTCCCCCAGGGACTGTGGGGGAGTAAGTCATCGGCAAAGACATAGTTATTACGGTTTTCGACTATGCGGAACAAAATGGCTATCTCAAAATTTTGATCCGTTGACTTTGGGAAAAAATGAGCATGGGAGGGGGCCTAGGTGACCTCCAATTTTTTTATAGCGCTTGGTATTAACCAAGTGACATATAGCAATCGCAAATTCTGTCGGTCTGTCTGTCGGTCCCGGTTTTGCTATTTTAGGCACTTCTAGGTAAGCTAGGACGATGAAATTTGGCAGGCGTATCAGGGACCGTACCAGATTAAATTAGAAATAGTCGTTTTCTGATTTGACCATCTGGGGGGAGAGTGGGGGGCCCGTTAATTCGGAAAAAATACAAAAATAGAAGTATTTTTAACTTACGAACGGTTGATCAGATCTTAATGAAAATTGATGTTTGGAAGAATATCGTGTCTCAGAGCTGGTATTTTAAATCCCGACTGGATCTGGTGACATTGGGGGGGACATTGGTGAAATTGGGGAGGGAGAAACCTAAAATCTTGGAAAACACTTAGAGTGGAGGGATCGGGATGAAACTTGGCGAGAAAAATAAGCACAAGTCTTAGATACATGATTGACATAACCGGAACGGATCCGCTCTCTTTGGGGTATTTGGGGGGGGGGTTAATTCTGAAAAAAATAGAAAAAGTGAGGTACTTTTAACTTACGAATGGGTAATCGGATCTCAGTGAAATTTGATATTTAGAAGGATATCGTGTCTCAAAGCTCTTATTTTAAATTCTGACCGGATCTGGTGACATTGGGGGGAGTTTGGGGTGGGGGAACCTAAAATCATGGAAAACACTTAGATTGGAGGGATCGGGATGAAATTGGTGGGAAAAATAAGCAGAAGTCTTAGATACGTGATTTACATAATTGGAACAGATCAATAGAGCAGATCTGCTCTATTGAGTGGGGGGGGGGGTAATTATGAAAAATTAGAAAAAATGACGTATTTTTAACTTACGAAGGAGTGATCGGATCTTCATGAAACTTCACATTTAGAAGGACTTCGTAACTCAGATCTCTTATTTTAAATCCCAACCGGATCCAGCGTTATTGGGAGGGGGGGGGGCAGAAATCTTAGAAAATACTTAAAGCGGAGAGATCAGGATGAAACTGGATGGGAAGAATAAAAACCTGTCTAAGATACGTGACTAACATAACCAGACTGGATCTGCTCTCTTTGGTGGAGTGGGGGGGGGGTAATCTAGAAAATTTAGGTATTTGTAACTTACGAAACGGTTTCAATTTACCAGAGCCCCCTGATGTTACTGCAAATAGTCTAAATAAATTTCTCGCTTCCATTGTCCAGAGCCTTCCAGCATTGCCAATCCAATTATCAAAAGGAGCCCCATCCCCCTTTTTCCCGACTGTTTCCCCGTCTGAGATTGAAAGAAGAATTGATAAACTAAGAAAGACAAGTGTTTGTCCTTTGGATACCCCGTTTCCCCTTATTAGAGCCTTCGGTGACTTCCTGTCTAAGCCCTTGTCTTTCCTGTTTAACGAAATTACTAAGTCTGGGCAAATTCCAACAATTTGGAAACAGGGTTTCATTACCCCTTTGAAAAAGAAAAACGGAAAGCCTGGCTTTGATGGCGTTCGAACTATTACACTTACTCCTATTTTTCAAAATTGTATGAAGGATTCCTTGCAAATTGGCTAAAGGAAAAAATCCTACCTCTTACTGACCTGAAGCAATTCGGAAACCTAAAATCAACTTCTACTTCCCACTACCTCGTTTCTCTTATTGACCATATCGGGAAAATCCTCGAAAAACCTAATTCCTGGCTAAACTTAATTTCTACTGACTTTCAGAAAGCCTTTGACCTTGTTAACCACAATATTTTAATTGAGAAACTTGAAAGCGAGTTCAATATCGATCCCTTACTGGTAAAATTGGTTGCATCCTTTTTAACAAATAGATCACAGGTGGTTAAATACCAGAACCATTGCTCAAATCCTCTCCCTATCTACAATGGCATACCCCAAGGAACTCTCCTAGGCCCCCTCCTTTTTTCAGTCATGGTTAACAGCCTCGCGAAGGAAGTTCCTGACCGTTGGAAATTTGTTGATGCCTAACGATTGTTGAAAGTTGCTTCAGAAATTTAATAAGCGACCCTATGAGTATTCTCAATGAGATTGGAAGTGAGGCTTTGGACCTAGATATGACTGTAAGCCCCTCTAAGTCCATGATAATGCCGATTTGTTTCCTCAAATTTTCGCCCTGTTTTCTTAATCCTATCCCTCCTGAAATTTATGCATCCTCGGTTAAATTACTTGGAGCCACAATTTCTTCAAATTTAAAGTGGGATATCCACGTTAAAGATATCATCCATAAAGCTAATGCGTCTATCGCCCTCCTTAAGCTCCTAATTAAATATTAGCGTCCCCCCTTCTCACTCCTTAAGGTTGTGCACGTCTTTTGTCCGCCCGCATCTTGAATATGCTTGTCCAGTTTGGCACCCTGGCATCTCCCGTAAAGAATCTGACAAAATTGAGTCAATCCAAAAAAGAGCCATGCGAATAATTTTCAAAGAAGGCAAGGTTCCTTACTCTCTGCTCCTAAAAAAAGCTAGTTTGGAAACCCTTGAGCGAAGGAGGTCGTCGTTGTGCCTCCGTTTTTCAAAAAATGCAATAACGAACCCTCGGACGGCAAGTATTTTCCCCAAACGTCACTCACCATCCAGATTACGACAGCCTCGAGCTGTTTCTGAGCCTATCCCAGTTTTGTCTCCCATTCGCTGCGTTACTTCCAGATATGAAAAAACCTTTGTCCCCTTCATCACAGAAAAAATAAATAAAATAGCCAACTAGTTTCCCCCCCTCTTTTTTTTCATGTGAGGTGCTTTAGGTCGTTACACTAATTTGCTTGCCCCCCGCTGTTTTGGTTTAGTTTCCCTTTTAAGTCATATGTGTTTTTCGTGTGTTTTATGCTTCGTTCTTTTTTTGTGAGTTTTTGGACTTTTTTTTAGTGTCCCTTTTAATTCGTAGATATATATGTTTATTTCTTGACTTTTTTTTGTCCCCTTCCCTTTTTTCTGACTTATATTTTTTGACTTTTTTTCTGACTTGTATTTTTATACATAATTTGATTATTCATTATTATTAGTGTTTTTTGCTTTGTTTGTTTTATTAGTCGACTCCGAAGTCCGAATTCGGCCCTCTGAGGGCTTGTGATAGTGATTTTTTTTTTAAATAAATATCTTATCTTATATCTTATCTCCTACATTGGGGGGAGTTGGGGGGAATCTTGGAAAACATTGGAGTGGAGGAATCGGGATGAAGCTCGGTGGATAGAATTATGTCCTTGATACGTGATTGACGTAACCGTACTGGATTCACTCTCTTTGGGGGAGTTGGGGGGGAGGGGTTTAGTGATTTGGCGAGTTTGGTGTTTCTGGACGTGCTAGGACGATGAAAATTGGTAGGCGTGTCAAGGAGCTGCACAAATTGACTTGATAAAGTCGTTTTCCCAGATTCGGCCATCTGGGGGGCTAAAGGGAGAGGAAAAATTAGAAAAAATTAAGTATTTATAACTTACGAGTGGGTGATCGGATCTTAATGAATTATGATATTTAGAAGGACATCGTGACTCAGAGCTCTTATTTTAAATCCTGACCGGAATTAAGCCTCTGATTTTCCTTATAAATCAATCTATTGACACGCACCCGTGATCTGTCTTCTGGCAAAAAAAACGAAATTCCACATTTTTGTAGATAGGAACTTGAAATTTTTGCTGTAGGGTTCTCTGATACGCTGAATGCGGTGGTGGGATTTTCGCGCTTCTTTGACTTTTAGGGGGCGTTTCCCCCTATTTTCAAAAATAAGGCAAATTTTCTCAGGCTCGTAACTTTTAATGATAAAGACTAAATTTGATGAAACTTATATATTTGAAATCACCATAAAAATAAGATTCTTTTGATATATCTTTTAGCATCAAAATTCCGTTTTTTAGAGTTTCGTTTACTATTGAGCCCGGTATCTCCTTAATACAGTTCGTTACCACGAACTGTTTGATTATGCTTGGTGACGTGTAATTGCGTATCATCTGTAATGAGGTTGGGAGTAATTGTTTAGGTGAGAGTCAGGTGGACGCCTTAAAGACCACATCTTAATGGCCAAACTGCTTAGTCTTCATGGGCCTTCAGAGAAATGTTGAAAGAGGCTGGGGAGGTGTAGGAATTAATTAAAACATTTTTCTATGCAGTTAAAATATTACATTACTATGTCTACAAGCTAGAGGTGGAAAAGGCAAGGCTGGTCGTAATCAGCTTCGCCAGGAAATCTCTTTGGGGGTGAAAAATGCTACTTGGAGCTTGGTTTTCAGCAATTTTAAATGGCAGTACTTCTGTTTTTCTATTTATATGAAATATTTCAGTGTATTTAGGCATATATATGAAATGTATCTATCGATCAAAGAATCCTATTGTAGAGATTGTAATGACTTTAGCTATGTAGAAGATCACAAGTCTCTTAGAAATTCCATCCATATGAGCAGTAGAAATATTAAAAAGGATCTTTTAACCAAAAATACTATCCATCGCAAATTTTTTAAGCATAAATTCAAATTTTGTCCAAAATTCAAATTGCAATCTATCATTCCAATGCTTAAACAGAAAAAACTTATAACTTATGGCGGTACTAATCAGTTTACGAATACTGATAAATGCATTTTAAGAGCTATTAACCAGGGGTTTAAGGGACCGGCAATTTTGGAGGGGGGGGGGGCAAAATTAGAGCCAATTTTTCTAAATTACGTGAAAGTGGCAGTGAAAACTGAAAAGTGAGTCATGTAGTACCATATCATGACTCAACGGAACGGAGCGGATCCGTTCTGGTTACGTCAGTCACGTATCTGGGACTTTTGCTTATTTTTCACACCAAGTTTCATCCCTATTCCTCCCCTCTAAGTGTTTTCCAAGATTTTGGGTTTCTTCCTTTGGTAAAATAAGAGCTCTGAGACACGATATCCTTCTAAATATCAAATTAAATTAAGATCCGATCACCCGTTCGTAAGTTAAAAATGCCTAATTTTTTCTAATTTTTTAGAATTAATTATCCCCACCACTACCACCTCCTTGTTGGTCGAATTGGAGAAATGACTATTACTAATTTGATCTGGTCTGGTCATTGATACACCTGCCAAATTTCATCGTCTTTGCTGATCTGGAAGTGCTTAAACTAGCAAAACCGAGACCGACAGACATACCGACAGATCTTACGATCGCTATATATCGCTTGGTAAATACCAAGTGCCATAAAAAACTTGCCTCTGTCAGGAATAGAACCTACGGCCTTCGGAGTGTAATACCTACACTATACCTACTACGCTATGCTGCCTTTCAAGACATTTCTTAAATATTTATTATAATATTTCTGAATTGAACACATCGGACTTTCAATAATATAACGGGGCCAAAGGCAAGACAGCGTTGCACTGACGAAGGTCTCTGCGCACTTTAACTCTCGAAGGAAACGGGGTATTTTGATGAAACTTGGTGTGATGATTTTTTTGAGTCAAGAGTAATGTCAAGTTCGTGTCAAGATGGATTTTCTAGAATGTCAAGATGGATTTTCTAGCGTACATTTAGAGCTAGGGGAGGGGGTTTGAATTACGGGACAAAAAAAAAAGATTTTTAAACAGCTAATGTGATAGTCGTCTGACCCGAATTGAAACTTGGGCAACTAAGACATGATATCTTTCTATATATCAAGTTTCATTAAGATACACTCACCCATGTCAATCACGTATCTATGACTCGTGCTTATTCTTCCCACCAAGTTTCATCCCAATCTCGTCACTCTAAGCGTTTTCCAATATTACCGGTTTCCCCCTTCTACTCCCCCCAATGTCACCGGGTCCAGTCGGGATTTGAAATCAGAGCTCTGAGACACGACGTCCTTCTAAATCTCAAATTTTGTTAAGATCCACTCAGCCGTTCGTAGGTTAAAAATACCTCATTTTTTCTACTTTTTCCGAATTAATCCCCCCAACTCCCCCAAAGAGAGAGGATCTGGTCTGCTTTTATCAATCACGTGTCTATGACTTGTGCTTATTCTTCAAACCAAGTTTCTTCCCGATCTCTCGACTCCAAGCGTTTTCCAAAATTTCCGGTTTCCCCCTCCAGCTCCCCCCAATACCACCGCATCCAGCTGGGATTTAAAATAAGAGCTCTGAGACACTAGATCCTTCCAAATATAAAATTTAATTAAGATACGATAACCTGTTCGTAAGTTAAAAATACCTTATTTTTTCTAATGTTTCCAAATTAGCCCCCCCCCCTCCAACTCCCCAAAAGAGAGTGGATACGTTCTGGTTATGTCACTGACGTATCTAGAACTTGTGATATCCTTATCACCAAGTTGTATCCCTATCTCTCCACTCTTAAGCGTTTTCCAAGATTTCCAGTTTCCCCCTCCAACCCCCCACAGTGTCATCAGATCCAGTCAGGATTTAAAATAAGAGCTCTGAGACACATGGTCCTTCTAAATATCAAATTTCATTAAGATCTGAACAGCTGTTCGTAAGTTACAAATACTTCAGTTTGTCTAATTTTAAATCCCATCAGTTTCCTTTAAAATGAGACATTAAACGATTTTCCAGTGACCCGCTATCTGAGAAAAGAAGAGTAAAAAAGATGCCGTATATGCAGAATATCGTGGTTCCAGCCACTTTTCTTGATTTTCGAGCCAATATATTTCCTTTTGTTGCTCAAGCCAAGAGACGGTAAGTTTCCTATGTAGGGGGTTTCGGACAAGGCAGTTCGTTTTTTGATTTGATTCTATTTTTAGGAGTTATGAGCTATTTCATTTTTTACAATGGTGCACAATCGTCTCTTACTAGGTTGCTAGCTACTGCTGCGGATACTAAGCCCTATGTTTAAAAAATGGGTAAAATACATATTTTAGAATCTTTGGCCCAGGAGATCCGGAAAGGGTGTCATTTCATCCCTTGAAGCATGGTTTTTGGACTTGAACGTTCAACTATTTTTACCATATCGTGTTTCTTAAAAAAAAAATGTATCAGTACTGAGGAGGGGAAAATCTAAGCAAGGTGAGTTGGATGGTTGCCTTCCGATTACTTTTGAAACTTAAAAATGACACTATAACTTTCGATTTCCCATCGAATGAGCCCCCCCCCCCTCCATGCAGTGTCTATGACAGTTCCTTTCAAACGACATTGCCGATGAAAAAAGGAATAATACACGGAACACACATCCGTTTTACTTAGGCAGCAGTATTGGGCTGCCTATGATTATTTAAACACTGTAAAGCTGTTATTTCAACTGATATTGACTGTGTAAGAAGTAGGCACAAAACAATTTTTTTTTGAAAGACAGATGGAGAGAGGGTCAGATAAAAAAGTAGAATTGATTTTTGAGAAAAGAAGCCGTCTACCCATTTTATAACACAAAAATGTTGCGCTTTTTTAATTCTTGATTTTCTCTTCTGAAAGAAAGAGGGGGGGGGGCATTGGATAAAATTGGGACAGAATTGGATAAAATTGGAACTGAATTTTCAGAAAAGAAGTCGTCTACACATTTTATAACAAAAAATGATGTGTTTTTAAAACTTGATTTTCTTTTCTGAAAGACTGAGGGTGAGAAAGACTGAAAGAGGGTCTGAAAGACTGAGGGTGAGAAAGGAATCCGTCTACCTATTTTACAACACAAAAATGATGGATTTTTAAACTTGACTTTCTTTTCTGAAAGACAGAGGGGGAGAGGGTCAGATAAAGAAGTAGAATTGATTTTTGAGGAAAGAAGCCATGTACCCATTTTATAACAGGAAAATGATGCGTTTTTAAGACTTAATTTTCTTTTCTGAAAGACTGAGGGTGATGCTGTCGGATAAAAGTGGCATTGATTTTCGAGAAAAGAAGCCATCTACCCATTTTACAACACGAAAATGATGCGTTTTTAAAACTTGACAGAGGGTTGGGTAAAAAATAGAATTTATTTTTGAGAAAAGAAGCCATGTACTCATTTTATAACCCAAAATGTTGTGTTTCTAAGCTTGATTTTTTTTTCTGGACGACAGAGGCGGAGACTGTTGGATAAAAATGTATTTTTTTTAAGCTTTTACCCATTTTATAACACAAAAATGATATGGTTTTCACACTTGTTTTTTTTTTCTAGGGCCGTTAGCACTTTGTTAAAGTTGTATCGTGAGGCAAACATGTATGCTGACAAAGGGGACGAAGAATATGCTTATATCCTATTCATGAGATATTTGTCACTCATTCAGTTGGTTCAACAAGCAAAAGAATATAGGCAAGAGGAGGTTTTTTTCAAGAGCTCAATAGGTGTGAAAAATCTAACTTTTGCCATGAAAAAACTTGAAACTTTGTCCATCTCCCTTGAAGAACGGTAAGTTCTTTATCATTATTTTTTCTTATTTTTTGTTTGGCTGATCAGGTAGATGCACAAACCTGTCCTCATACTTCATGGCGTCAAATAGGCTGCCACTACAGAATTATGAATTTAGGGTTATATTGATGTTTTTTTTTGCATTTTTTTAGTATTCAAAGTAAAGCGAGACTCTAGAAAATTTATAGGCAGTGATTGTTTTTCAGTTATGTTTTCAAATTTTAATTAAAAAAACCGAATTAAAAATGCAGGGCTACGACCTCTCAGTAATGCGCAAAAGGTCTTTGCTATAAAAAAGAATCTTTCTGAATGAATGTTGGGACTAATTGAGTCCCAGGAGATGAAATAGAGGCATATAGCAGGATTACGAGTGGATGAGGGCCTTGAGGAGAATGGGCAAAAACTAGAGTTTTATATGATCCGGTATGAATCTTATCCTCAGTTTTACCAATATTTGTTCGAAATTCTCATTTTGTGAACAATAGTAAGTTGGTCCATTAAAGCTGCTTTTCCTCCCCTCCCCCAAAGTTTTAGCTGGAGGTGCCTCTGTTCTGAACTGTAGGCTCTTTTGGCTTTGGTGATTTTTTTTCAGAATGTAATAACACCTTCAGTAATGCATGCACATCTAGATCTAATCCGGACGTAACTAAAAGTAGAAAATTAAACGAGGAATCAAACAAATTAGAGATTTTTTCGTTTTTTGTTTTGCCTCTATTAATATCCAACTTTATTGGTGAATCTGAAAGTAATTTCTGCTTCAACAGTGACGTCTCAAATTGATTTGGAAACTGATTCTCGGCGGTTTTGAAAGAAGTAGAATAAAAAAGATGTATTTGGACAAAAATTGTCCTTTACAAAAAAATAAAACAAATCAAACATGTTCAGCTTGCATACTGTTTTTAGCAAGGTGCAAACGGACACTGACCCTTTTCTAGAGTTTTAGAATGGGATCCTTTCATTTGCAGGAGCTCTTGGTACCACGACTGGATCTATGGGGGCTTGAGGGGGCAAGTATCCCGGGTGAGACGGCTGAGGGGTGGCGAAACAAGCTTAAATTGTAATATTTTTTTGCAAAAATTATAATATTTACAATATTGAGAGTGTGACAGGACTGGCAAATTCTACACTCCCCCCCCCCTCCTGAGAAAAAACCTAACTCCGGCTCCGCTTATTTTTAATTTTGATTAGGATTGTGGTCTTCCTTTTTGATTAGTGTTGCTTATGAGTGACAAAAAAAGTATATCCTTAAGACTGATCTCGTGACTTGGTGCAAGATTGAACCAATTCCGGTTTCAAAAACTCGCTAAGTCCTTATTCAAAGAAAAGACATGAGACTCCGAAAAGAAAAGACTGTTTTTCCCCGATTTGGGGTAAAAAGATTTCACTCCTAACTCATTATATAGCAATGTAAGTCCAAGTTGAAGGATGTCAGTGATGTAGTGTGAGAATAATCTGAGTAGTAAATAGGGGTAAAAACGATTTAAATCCTGACTCAATGCATAAATGATTAAAATCTAGGCTCTTCGTAAAAACGAGCATTATTAGCTTCACTTAGGTCTCTCACATCCCTATTTTTTAGAAGAGGGTTAGGGAGGTGGCACTTTTTAAAATCAGAAGCATACAATAGTTTTCTGTTTAAATGATAGGAGGTACAATGTGGCTCAATGGCCACTCCAACGCCCTCCATCCGCGTCTAGTTTCCTAGCAGAAAATCAAGCAAGCTGTAATCGTACCTTGGTTGAACCACAAATCGCCTAAAAAATCAGTTCAGTATGATTTGGTCAATACTTATTATTCTGTTCTATAGCCTGGTTAAGTCTCATAGTTCTTACCCTTCTTCTATTTGGATGTCAACTTTTCCCTCGTCTTTGAGCCCACTTTCAAAACTTTATAGGACACTAATCGTTCCTTGCTTGACAACTTGCTTGACCCCTTGCTTGTTTAAAAATCTCAATATTTTCTGTCTTGTGCTTCTTTTTTTTTAAAGTTGTATGGCCAGCTTCCTGCTGACCTATGTAGTAATATATGTTCTATTTATGAGCTATTGACTTGTAATCTCCGCACCTCCTAAAACTTTAAGATTCCGCATGTTCAATCAATGCGGTCTGGCTTCAACCGTCCAATTTGATCAACCCTTCCCTGACACCCGTTTGGTATCTTCAAAACGTATATTAAATATATTTTAGTTAATAGTTAACTCCTCCCGGGTTTTCCTTGGACTTGATGTCTCTAGATTGGGTTTGAGGTTGAATTGAATTGGTGGAATTTCGGGCCTACCGAGCTTGTGGTTTTGGGGATTGTTAAGGTAGGTGACTGGATTCTGGATTTTGTATATGTTTTTTGTTTTTCTTTTTTCTCCTACATTTCCTTCCTGGGCATGGAGCCTTAAGGGGGAGATTATATTGCATTTGGTTTTTCTTGTAAATTTATTAATAATTAAAAGAAATCAGAAATCAACCAAATTTGAAAGTGCGTAGTATCTTTGTCCTTAATTTAATTTCTCAATCAATTAATTTAATCAATTGAACTCAATAATTGCTATATAACAAAATAGATGATAAGCAGTATATTTTTGCGAGCTGTCAGCAATTTGATATTCAGCTAATATTGTGAAGTGAATCTCAATACTAACGTGGCGAATCTCAATATAATGTGCCTCAAACAAATGTCTCTACCTTGAAATAAATATCCTAAATTTGTAATGCGTATGAATTGAAGGAGACATCCACGCATAAATTTATTAGGCCGCAGACAAAAATTTTGTTAATGAATAAACACGACTATAAATACCCATAGTAAAACTACCCTATTTCACAAAATCAATCACTGGGCCATCAATGCCCTGGGCATCAAGCCGCACTAAAACTGCTGAATTTGTAATCTCTGAACTGACAGGTTACCTCTAAGTGACAGGCTTCGCAGCTCCCTCCACGACCGATTACGTAATCTCCAACTAGGGAGTATAACCAAAGAACAGGGTGTCCACACATTCCTCTACCAATCTACGACAAGCTGAAAATAATTTGCCAAAGATAACCTTCGTCTCTGCAGATTATACCAAAGAACAGGGTCCACACATCCCCTGCAAACCTCCGGCAAATTGAAAATAATTTGCCAAAGATAACACTCATCTCCGCAGATTATACCAAAGAACAGGGTCCACACCTTCCTCCACAAACCTACAGCTAATTGAAAATAATTTGCCAAAGATAACCCTCATCTCTGCAGATTATACCAAAGAACAGGGTCCACACCTTCCTCCAAAAACCTACGCCGAATTGTAAATAATTTGCCAAAGATAACCCTCATCTCTGTAGGTAATACCGAAGAACAGGGTCAACGCCTTCCTCCACAAACCTGCGGCAAGTTCCAAATAATTCGCCGAAGATAGCCTTCATCTCTGCAGATTATACTAAATACTCGGCTCAGTTTGTAATAAATAGTGCTCGTCTAAAGGGCGTATCTACTATATATCATAACCGAATGTGTGCATCAAGTTGAAACTAACAAAAATGTTGAAGGGGATTTGGACTAAACCTAAATGCACCCTGAGCATCAAGGTTGGCCTAAGACCGTACCTACAAAATCTTTTGAATCTCTAAGGGTATTAAGTTGAAAGTTTTGAAGAATGTTGAGGGAGTGTTGAACTGAATCAAAACGCACTATGTGTATCCTGGTTGTCATCAAAGCGTGTCTTCAATATCTTAGGAGTGACTGAGAGTTGGCTAGCGCTTCAAAATTTTAGGGGAAGCTATGGGGATTTTAACTAAATCAAGAAAAAATATGTGCATCCATTTTCAAGAGGTCGTGTCTGTAATATCTTAAGAGTGGCTATGGCTATGAAGTTGAAACTTCCTGGAAATGTTGGAAGAGACGTTGGACTAAATCAAAACAAACAATGTGCATCTGGGTTGTCAAAAGGGCATATCTACTTTACTTCAGGAATAGCTTTAGCTATAAAGTTAAAACTTTTAGAAAATGTGAAGGGGGGGGGGATTAAACGAAACACAGAATGTGTATACTGGTTATCACAAGGGCATATCTTCAATATATCTGGAATAAGCAAGGGTGATACGTTGAAAATTGAAATTATTGTTAAGGAAAAGACTTAATTAAATCAAAAGACAATATGTCCATCCAGCTATCAAAACAGTGTATCTGCAATATCTATTGGGTGGCTATGGTACTAAGTTGAAACTTTTGGGGAATGTTGAAGGAGTAGGGGGGGGGGGAGATCTTGAACTAAATACTGAGACGCTGTCTCAGAAATTGTCAAATAGAAATTTTAACCTGAAGGACTTTGTGGTTTGAAAACTGGACAGACATATATTAGCAGCGACCTGTTCTCCTGAGCGAATGGTTATTGCTGAGGAAGCTTATGGCCACTTAATCACTTTTTTACTCTTCTGTATGTTTGAATACCTTTTTAGACGCTACTGGGTGCTGTTCGAAGTTGGAAGGGTCTTATGTCTCATTTTTGTTTATTTCTCATTTTTCTTCTTGTGATTGAGGTGTCTAATTTTGCAGTTATAAACAGCAGAGAAAAGAGCAAGAACTTGCAGATCAGGTGGAACAGTCAAACATACTTGACGCGCTGAAGCCACAGTCTAAAGCTGCGATTGAACAAGAAAAGGTTTTGGGGATTCCTTTAATTAATGGAGTCCCAGCAAATCTTGGAGTACCTCAGGAGCATCGTAAGTCAACATGAGAATAAGATTCCTTATTATTTTCATTTACTTGTCTTTCAGAATTTGTTATTAAATGTAATTGTTAATATTTATGTTGAATATTTTATCATTTAAGATCCTTGTTTGATTATCACCTTTTGTTTATTTATACGATTAAATATGTGCAGCTTTGGATTTCTTACTCAGGGAAAGCTACACTTTTTACAAATTTTATTTTTGTTTAGGGTCTTCTATATTTTTCAAGTTGATGGGCCAACAAAGATTTCGATTTAATGGTGTTTTTTGGCAAACTTATATTTGAATGATAGAAGCGTAAGTTCGTAAAATTTACACTAAGTATTGTAACGTTCCCCTGGCTGTATCTTTTTTTCCAAATAAATGATAAAAAAATGAATAAATATTAATATCCATATACATCAAAATTGGGCCTTGAATAATGTAAAAATGCATGCCAAAACACATGCCATTTGCTAAAAATAAGGTAAAAATTTGCGATATTCCCGTGCCTCATTTCTCATTTGACTTGAAAAACTGGCATCCTCTTAAAGCAAGTAAATTCTGATCACTAAGTTATATAGGCTGTCTAGGTGGAAGTCGTCATTCGAATTGTAATGATACAACAGCGTGGTTGGGATAATGCTGTCAAAAGTAGAAATCTATCCTCAAAAATTAACCTTCCTCTTTCTTTTGATTCGAAGTTCTTCAAACAAGGCTGTAACGCCTTCGAGATGGAACAATTTTCCTGCTTAAATCCATTCATCGACACGTGCTCCTAATTCAGTTCTGACTGATGGTACTTGCTGAGCTACCGCATTGCTCTTTTATTAGTTTGACAGTCTTTTTGTTCATCTTTTCTCTTGAATCTGTGAAGATGTGTACTTGATTTTCTGCCATTATATCTTTCCTACTTTGTCTTATGTTGTACTTGAATTCGACTAAAAAAGACCAGTGCTTTCACGTTGTTTAAAAATTCCGACAACATAGCGCAGGAAATCTGAATATTTTTGCGACCCCCCCCCCCCCCCACTGGTTCGAAATCTATTGGATTTGCAAAACCAACCAAAAAATCTGAAAAATTCTGACTGTTAAGGTGAAGCTTCTAATTTTCCATAAATCTTTTGACTCGTTTCTTTATGTTTGATGTAAGAGTAATTTTTTTTGCCCTTCTTTTCCCACGCAGCCACGCAAGAAGCTCCTTGCCTCGTGCAGATTTTACGGGTGGGTTTCTATGAACCATGGACCTTTAGTCCCAGTCCAGTACTGATTTCTTAAGGAAATATCATAGATTTTTGGACTTTGGTTGAAGGAATGGATAATCCCTCTAAGAAACGAAAATGCCATGACAATTTACAAATATAATTTGCTACTCATGAGTATGCATATTTCGCTATCAAAACCGGTATTAAAAATCAGACTAACAATACAAACAACTAAGGGCATACTTTTGCCTACTCAAAATAATAATAATAATAAAAAAAAAACAGTCTAGCTCTAGCTTTGTTGGCACTTCAAGTACCAAGGGTCATGCCCAAAGGAGTGACTGGCTGATGCCAGAAGCATAAGAAAACCTTATTGATTATCAGCTATGAACTTAAGTTCGACAAATCTCGTGATACAGCTGAAGCAGTGGAAAAGTAATATGAAGCAGTTTTTATTATTCTTTTTATGGATAACATTAGCGGTTTATATTTTTCTTATACTCCTCACACTCTGTTCATCTAGGCCTATTTGAAGTCAAAGCTGTGCTTACATTAGACTGAATGCAGTCGTCTGCCATCACGTATGTTTTCACAGAATTGAGTCATTTCAAAAGGGAGCATAGGACACATATTTCTTTCTGTTTTTGCCTGGCTTGGCCTGTATGCTATAGGTTACGTTGAGAAAATTTTGCGCACTATGTGCCGTTTTTATTGAAGGCCATGACGACAAAAATCACTGACGTTTGTGATATGTGGAAGATCAACAAGCTTTAAACTGTGTCATTCTTCTATGATCTTTCTTCCGTCTTAAGACGGTGCACTATATCTCAGAAGAATCTTTTGCTGAAAACTAATTGGACCTGACTCCAAATATTTCGCAGGGCTATTGTAACAACGTAAGCAGTTCATCTTCAAACGAGAATCACTCTGTTATTTGCTTCCTCACCTCTGCACATGGCTTGCGAGCATATTTGTAGACGACTTCCACTTCAGATTAGTCTGCTTTTGTGTTCGGATTTGACTGCAAGGTTTGATGAGACCTGTCAGCTGACACTCCCAAACACACATGTTCATTGGAAGGTATTCTATTTCGCTGTTGGAACTGATATTCGAAGGTGAAGTTGATCTAACGTAGCTATTCTTCATGGAATTGGGTTTCTTGAAAATATCTCCACCTCTAATTTTACCTTATGGAACAAAGATTTTAATTTTGGAAGAGAACATTAAAATATGTAAGCAGCTCAAGCACACAAATCGAGGTGAATCCGAAGCAGTTATTTTTCTGTGCTTACATTACCCTGTTGTTAGCGTGAGTGGGATCATCTGCTGCTACTCCTTTAGACTTGCTATTTTTCCTGTCCCAATGATGTGATAGCTGCTCAACAAAAGCCCTAATTGATGACGTATTTAACCTAGGACCTGCATATTCAGGACTGGGTCTGATAGAATTTGAACTCAGAACACCTTTTGGTGCTCGTGTTGAAATGATTACATTCATTATGACGCTGATTTTCCAGTTGCCTTGTCAATTGTTTTCAAGTATAGTGAGCAAATAAATGAATTGAAAGGTTTCTTCATCTCACAAATATTACAGATGGGAATTTATTTTTGGATTCTGCTCACAACCTTAGACAGTATTACACGTTTCCACATATAATATAGTCCAATATGATATTGATCTTGAAGGATCTTAAGAATAAGGTCAAAAATGGCTTCCGTATTCTCATAGCAACACATTCGCACCTAGAAGGTCTGCTTGTATTTTGAACCCCTTATTACTTAATAAAACGGCAAGAACATATTGGTTTTTCGCACTCAGATCAGTTGTTTAAGCGATAATGTGAGTAAAGGTGTCACTCTCAGTTGACCGAAAAAATTTCATTGTAGTGTTGTGCTAAAGGCTGTCTGACCACACTTGTCTCCTACATGGCCAGCTTGATTGTTTCTACAACAGCCTTGTGTGGATCAATTTTCATAAAAAGGTAAAACAGCTTGTACAAATGACAAACACAGATCGTTCCCAGCAATGAAAACCACACACGTGTCTCTTAAACTTTCTTTTTGTTTTTTTGCCTTTCTTAAGGGTATGATCGATCCTTGTGGTAAGCTCCTTGAAGTCTCTACGTCCTAATACATTTACTATGCTTCCGATTCTTTGAATATTAACTGAGTTTGAATTTTGGGTTTGAATACGAACAGAAAGCAACCAGAAAATTTGTCCTTAACATTCTACACATTAATTTCAGAGACGCGCGTCTAACTACGTCTAGATTTAACTCTTCTTTTTGAGCGTGCTCTCTCGGGATGGGTTCCCTCTATTTCCCTTTTCTATTTGATCTTTTTCGCCGCTAAAATTTTCAACGTCAGTTTGAAAGATGACGAGTTTTCTGAAATGATGGTACTTTCAATCAGACTTAATAAGTGTCAGACTGATCAGACAGATTAAGTAAAACGCTAATTTTACCACAGCAAAATTTTACCACAGTAAAGAGTTACCACTGGAAACTTAGGTTTGAGGTTTAGTTAAGATCTTATGCGTCTGAACCATTTGATACATAGATTCTAAAAATTTAGCCAAAACTATCAGTCATGTAATAACCAGAGGTAGAGTAAGGGGAAAGCCTCATTGACTTAACCGCTTCTTCCTATGGATGAAGTCTACTTCTGTTTTTTCTTTTCTGTTCTGTTTTTTATTTCAGTCCATACGAATTTGTTCAAAACGTAGTTGTGTGTATAAATTTTAATACAACTGTGACCTATCAGCAGTTTATTACACTGCTTATATTAAGACTCTCTAGCTATTTATATTTTAAGGATATTTGAACTATACTTACCACACATCCAGTTTTAGAGATGATCTTGACCTGTTTTCCTTAGAAAGTAAAAGAAACACTTGAGATGTATTGCTACTCAACATTAAATAATAAAGCAAGGTTTCTCAACTGAAATTAAGGAGCAATATTAAAATTTGAAGGAGCAGAAATTATTTGTTTAAGATAGGGGCTACACCCTCCCTAACTCCTTGGTTCTAATGCCAACTTCTTTATGCTCGAAAAAATCTTTTTACTTTTCAGTCGAACAACCCATGTGTTGTAGGGTTCGTTCTTAAAGAATTGGGACAAAAGTTAAAGTTTTAGCGTAAAGAACGGGGGATTGGTAACATTGGTAATAAGGAGGTAACAGCACCACTGATATACGGAATAAGTTCTGTTTTAATGTTACTCCTTACTTTCAGTCGAAAAAACAACAACTTGTTGTTAAAATTTATTTCTAATCGGTTTTTAAATCATGCCCAGGCCCAACCCAAATATTATATAGGCTACTGGACCCGTAGCTCCCCCCCTATTACTTACTTAATCAAATTTTATGCATGAATAATTATAAATTGATCGATAGCGGCCCGATTTAGATTTTTTTTTAAACGAAAATATCAGATTGTGATTAAGATTTTGAACAAAATCTTGAGTGTTTATTCACGACGATGAACAGTAGTTTTGTCGAATAAGTTCTTATTAATATTTTTACTAAAGAGTTTTTGTTGGACAGAAAGGGTGTTGTTGTTCCTATGGATGGAAATATTGCGTGAACTTTGCTCTTCTACGCGGTTGAAGCCCTCGCGACCTCTACGATAGGGTCCACTGATATCTAAGTGCAATGAAAATAGTGTATAAATTGGAACATTGAAACATTACTATTCCAAATTGGTGAAAACAAAGTTTCTGGTAGGATTTGCAAGCCTTCCCTTCCCTCCTCAAAAAAAAATAAAATACTTGGCGGGACTCATGATGCCCAGCCTCATCTTTCCCGCCTCTGTGCCGTTGAGAATGTGAATATAATGTAATATAATAATATTTAATGTCCTATATAAAAGATTGACGTAGTAGGAGGGATACTATTACCCCTTCCTCTATTACCAATAATAAAAGCATAGACCAAAAATTTTCCAGGAGTAGGGGTTAGATATAAATCCCCCCTTCCCCAAAACTCATTCTATATTTACTTGAAGGCTCAATAAGAGTTGGGATGGGAGTTGGTGCATCAAAATACAGTCTTTAAGCCGTCTGGTCCGCCGCCTACAAAAAGACCCATCACCGCTCCTTCGTAATAGCTGATATGCACTTACACATCACTGCTTATAATTTTGTCTATGAAATATGAAGCAAACCAGTTTACTTAAATGAAGCTTTAAAATAAGTCTTAAGATTTTTTTTTTTTGCAACAAGAAGGAAGTTATTATCCCACAGCACCTTTATTTAGGCTTGGTCTAACTAAAGGGACATAACAGATTGATTTCTACCCCCACCCTCTGCCAAACCTCTTTCTATATTTATCTGAAGTCTCTTAAATAGTCACGCAATTCGGGCAGTGAAATGCGTTCTTTTTGGTACTTAACCCCCCGCCCACAACTACACAATTACTGTCTTCCCCTTCTTTATAATCTGATGTTCAATCATACATTACTAAACATAATTCCAAGAAAAATAAGCTGAATTAACTTATTTAAATTATGTATTAAAGTAAAAGTTCGTATTAACCATTTATCTTGTATGGGGAACGTGACATTTCAGTAACGAATGTGCCACCACGCGGTGTAATTTTTTATGCTTCCAACTTAGTCCTCTTTGGGACAAAATTCGTAGTTTGGTGCCACAAAATGGCTCAACAAATTTTTTTCCCGAAGAAGGAGAATACTTGAACTTTTAATTTCCGTTCGAATGAGCCCTGTCCTGATCTTCTTGATTGATCATTGATTTGATACGATCCCCCCCCCCGGAAGAAACAACAACAAATAAACACGTACTCGTGGTCTTGCTTCTGGTAAAAAAGATAGTTGGTTACTATTGAGACGAGTTGCTCCTTACAGTTCGTTACCTCGAACGGATTGATCTTATAAAGGTCGGAAGTCTGACACGATTTTTTTTGCATTGGGAGTCAAAAATTCGACCCAGTGGAAGCACTGGTCATGACTGTAACGACTTATTGCTTCTACAATAGCCTATCACAACACATAGCTGCCTGAGGATAGCGCCACTATACACAAGCCTACTTCACCCTACCGTAGCAAAATCAGGTGTCTTTAAAATTGAATTATCTGCCCGAATGAGAGCGAAGACAGAAGCTCTGAAAATGAAAGGAGGGAGTAGGGTTTTGTGTAGCTCTTGTCCTCGAGTGGCTTTCTACTGCTATGAATTTTCAATAGTTACATTAAGATAATTTATTCACTTAATAACCGTCCTTTAACAACCATAGCCTAAATATCGGATCAATTTGCCTGTTTTTTGAAGAAGGGAGGAACCACCCCTTAAAAGTCAAGGAATCTTAATGGAAATCCCACCGTCAGACTCAGCGTATCAGGGAACTCTACTTTCAAGGTTTTAAGCTACGCAAATTTCGTTAAAGATCTGCAAAAATGTGACTTTTGTATTTTCTTTGACAGAAGAAAGATTACGGATGCGCGTTTATTTTAATTTTTTTGGCGTGGGGGATCGTATCAAACTGATGGTCCTAGAAATTCAAAAAGGACTCATCCTAACGGAAATTAACAGTTCGAGTGTCCTTTTCAGGTGACCAAAAAGATTGGATGGCAGCTACCCCTCCCTTGTTCCTTTTCCCTAAAGTAGTCACATGAAAATTTTTAGATAACCATTTTTTTCAGCATAGCTGAAAAGCAAATTAATTATGTCTTTGAAGATAGCTTGAACCCCCAAAGCCTCCTGGGGAGAGGGTTTTAAGCGATGGAATTTGATTATTTTTTAGGTCTAATATCTGTTATTGGGAAGTATACATACATTTTTCGGTCGGAGGAAATGTGAAGATGTTGTACATGTGGAGATGCTACGAGTAATTGTCCGGTGTAAATTTTTACCTGGATTTAATTGCCTAGCGAATATTTCCGTGGAACGGAGGAATTTTACCTTGGACGGGGGACGATGTTTGCGGCATTATTTAAAAACGATCAAGAATTAAATTTAAAAAAACAAGTTTTTTTTTCAACTGAAAGTAAGGAGCGACATTCAATCTAAAACCAACAGAAATTATTACGTATCTAACAGGGGCTACCGCCTCCTCAATACCTCGCTCTTTACGTTAAAGTTTGACTTTGTTTCCCAGTTCTTTAAGAACAACTCCTGAAAAACATGGGTTGTTTAATAAGAACAATAAGAAGCTTCTTTAAATGTACTGAAAAACTTTAGCGTAGAGAGCGAGGTCTTAAGGAGGAGGCAACCCCCTTCATATACTTAATAACTTTTCTTTGTTTTGAGCTGAATGTTGATCCTTACTTTGAGTGAAAAAGCTTGTTTTTCATATTAAATTCTTATTTATGGTTGTGGAAAAGAAAACGAAAAAGTCGTTTCATTGTCAATATCTTTTAGCGTCGATTTATTTGTTGTTACTGTGATATATAAAATTACTTTCTTCAATCTTCATGGCTGCTTTGTTTGCCAATTTTCCTGTTCTTTTCCCTTTAGTTGTGGAAGGTCCAGACCTGTGGTGCTATTTAGTGAAACGTTTTTGATTGGGGGGGGATGTATTTTCAAAATTAACGGGGGTTGGTTCAATTTTTTCTGCTTTGTTTATGAAACTTGCGTCTTTGTGGATGATACGAGAGATCGAACTGAAATATGGTTTAATTTTTCTTTTAAAATACCAACAAAGGTATTTTACGGGGCGAGAAGGTATTTAACGAGAATAATGTTGCTGCAATTAAGGTGGAAAATGAGGTTAGCAACTGGTTTTGTACTAAATCAGGAGTAAAGCAGGGTTGTGTTCTGTCCCCCTTTATACGGATCATTTTGATGGATTTTGTCTTAAGGAGCACAGGAAAGGCAATTGGAGACCATGGAATCAAATGGAGAGGAAAAACCAGTGGCGCCATTTCAGAAAACCTTAGGGGGGGGCCAAAAATCGATTTTGGGCCCCCATCCAGCCTTAAAAATTTTAAAATTTTCGAACATGCCTTTAGGTACCGTACTACCTTTGGGGTTCGCATTTTGCAGCTTATTTAGGGACCAAAAACAGTACCAAAATAGAACATTTACTGTATAAATCAGAAACTTACGTACAGTTACTTCAGCAATGGATATCTCCTTTGCTTCATTTTTGCGAAGTCGTCGACAAGCTTCTCAAAATTGAGCTCCTTCACTGCAGCTTTCTCAGAGAATATAAGCAGCAAATGCGAAAGTCGCTCGTTTTCCATCGTTGTCCGGAGGTAGTCCTTCACAAACGTCAACACAGAGAAAAAACGTTCATTTGAGCACGTTGTGAGCGGGAGTGTGAGGACTACCCTGACGACCTTAAGAAGCTCAGAATAAGCTTCTTTCAATCCTCCGAGGCGTTCGAAGACATCTAAAGCGTTTGCCGGTTTCTGTGGAAGCTGCGACACAAATGCACGAGCTATTAAAGCTTGACACTTCAGCTGCATAGTATCGATTCCCGCCTGATCGAAGTATGTCGCGATCACAAGAAGTAAATCTGAGTCCATGAAATCTTTGGATTTGGGGTTAAGGCAACGTGTGGCTTCTAGCACTGGCAGCTGGACAGAAAAACGCTCTTCAAACTCATTTAACACTCTGTCCAAAACCTCGTAGAACTCTCTCCGCATTTTGCCATTTTGTTTAAATATATTTACATTTTGTTTAACAGCCATTTTGTTTAATATATTTGAAAAATCTAATAAATATGTCTTTAAAGATGTCTTAATTGTCCAAAGTCTCTGGGGGAAGGTGTTCAATTTGTGGACTTTGCCCTTTTTTATAAATAGTATAGGTGATTGCGAAGTATACAGACGTTTTCAGTTTTTTCTGGTGGGGGGGGGCAGCTCGAGCAGAGGAGGTTATGTAGGAGGATCTTTCCATGGAGAAACTTTTCATAGGGGAGCTGAATTTTCGATCAAGGGGGCACTGGATTTCCAAGCATTATTAAAAAAAGAATAAGAAATTAAATGAAAAAAAAGTTTCTTCAACTCAAAGTAAGGAGCAGGATTGAAACTTAAAACGAAAAGAAATTATTACATATGAGAAGGTTCACCCTTTCGTCAATACCTCGCTCTTTACGCTAAAGTTTTTTTTTTAGTACTTTCAAAAGAGATATTTATTCTAATCAAACGGCCTTTGAGATTCAGGAGTCATTCTTAAAGAATTGGAACCAAATTTGAACAGCGTAAAGAGCGAGTATTGACAAGGGGGTGAACCCCTTCATATACTTAAAAATTGCTATCCGTTTTGAGCTTTAATGTCTCTTCTTACATTCAGTTGAAAAAACATGTCTTTTTTATTTCATTCAATTAAGTCCAATGTGCTATTCAATTTTATGTTTTGTAGGTTTTTATAGGTTTCTGTGATACACTTCTTTATTTATTTTTTGTTTATGTAGGATTACCTTGCAAAGATATCATTCCCTTGATTCTATATTTTAACCTAGAATCAATAAACACAAAATATGATGCACGAGTACTGCTGTCGGGTGATTAAACACTTTCTGAAGCAAGGTAAACTGAAGCTAGCCATAGTAATTCATGCGGACGAAAACTTATTAGGTTTGAAATTTCTTATCTTTGTCGCTTTTTGTTCTATCTTTCCTCTTCAAAAGAAGAAACTCAACAAGATTTGTCTGAGCATTATCTTATAAACAGTTCTTGGTAACGAGCTGTAAGTAAGGAGCGACCCGGCTCAATAGTAACCGAAACTCTAAAAAACGGAATTTGATACCAATAGATATGTCAAAAGAACTAAACTTTTATGCTGATTTTAAATACATTTTGTTAAGTTTAGTCTTACCCTTCAAAGGTTACAAGCCTGAGAAATGTGCCTGATTTTCAAAAAATGGCTGAAACACCCTTAGAACTCATATAATCATAATAAAATCATACCATCAGATTCAGCGTATAAAGAGAACCCTATTGTAGAGGCTCCAAGCTCCTCTCTGCAAAAATGTGGAATTTTGTACTTCATATTAGAAGAAAGATCACATATGCGTGTTTATTTTTTTTTTTTTTGCCCAGGGGTGATCATATCGAACCAGTGGGCCAAGACATCGGGAGAGGGCTTATTCTAACGGAAATTCAAAGTTCTAGTGCCCTTTTTAAGTTACCAAAAAAATTGGAGGGCAACTAGGCCCCCTCCCACGCCATTTTTCCCCAAATTCCCCTGACCAAAAATCTGAGATAGCTATTTTGTTCAACATCGTTGAAAGGCCTAATAATAATGTCTTTGGAGATAACATGAAACCCAGAGCTCTTGGGAAAAGGTCTTCAAGTTAAAAAATGTGACCATTGTTTACATATAGTATTTCTTATTCGGAAGCATGCATACATTTCTAGGGTGGGAAGGGGAGGACGATTTTTTTGGCTGGGGGACTTAGCTCGGGGAGAATTTTCCATGGAAAATGAATTTTCTAGGGGATGAACTTTTCAGGGGAAATTGTGTACTGGAAAAATTTTCCAGAATTCCTGTACAAAATTTCTTTATATATCTTGCTTTCTATTTACTGGCTCAATTTCACGCTTGGAAGTGTTAAGGGTAATTGTCCCAGTAAATTTTAACCAGGATTGTATTGTTCAGAGGATGTTTCCAAGGGGGATTTCTCCGTGGAGGTGAAGCCAGATTTCCTGGCTTTATTTAAAAAATGATCAGAAATTAAATAGAAAAACACTCGTAACAAGTGCCATATGAGCTCGTAGCTCTTGTTCTCGTTCGTTCAGTGAGATTGGTCGACGAAACAAAATTTAAAATGTGGTAGATTTACTTACAGTCGGTTTGAAAAACGAAGCCAATCGTCGTTGCATCTTTATTTCTTCTTCTTTCCTTTGGGCTTTTATTTTCCTTTTTTTTGCACCACTCGCACCGGATGAACTCATGTTTCAATAATCCGATTTGAACTTGAACACAACTCAACACTGTTTCACGGTTCTTTATTTGATGAAGGGTAACGAGAAACTAAATACAAAACTGGAATGACACCCTGGTCTGGATACCCTCTTTTCCAGATGTTAGCCTACACATAAATGTGCCGACTGACGGGATTCATTAATCACTGGAGAGACTTCAATGTCACAGAAGTACTCCGAGCTCAGAAAGGACTTTACAAACCCCTGCCAAAAGGTGACCATAAATTAATTAGGGAGAACGGCAAAAACAGGATACTTTCTTGAAATGCAATAATCGTCGAGTATCTTGAATTTGCTATTTAGTAATAATTCACAGTAGAAATACGGTAAAAAAAAGAGAAAAAAGTAGAACAAGGACGAATAAACAAAGAATTACGTGGTTGAAATTGGGCCCCTCCAGAAATCAGGGGGGGGGGCATGCCCCCCCCCCTGCCCCCCCCCCCCCCCCAAATGGCGCCACTGGGGAAAACTCTCCTGGACTCAGATTATGCTGATGATTTAGGCATTTTAGATGAAAAAAAGCAAAGTGAATGAATTTTTAGAGGTTTCCCGAGTTCAGGGTGCTACAGTAGGTTTGAAAATTAATGTTAAGAAGACTTTAGTCACTAAGGGAGGAATAAGTGAAGGCGAAAAGGTGACGTTGGGTAAAGAAAAGATAGATCAGATGGGCAGTTTTGCTTACTTTGGCAGTATTATTAGTAAAGACGGTTCGAGCAGTGAAGATGTTAAAAGTAGCACAGCCAACGCTTAGGGTGTTTTTTTTCACAATTAAACAAAGTTTGGAAGAGTAGAAAGATAAGTCTGCAAACCAAGATTAGAATATTGGAAGCTACAGTGATGACAGTGGTCAAATATGGCTCTAAAGCATGGGTGCTCCGAAAAGCGGATGAAAATTTACTAAATGTTTTCCAGAGAAATTGTCTACGGATTGTTCTGGGTACCCGGCTGACTGACCGTATTTCAAACAGTAAGTTTTACGGAAAATGTGATTGAATCCCGCTTTCTAGGGCTATAATGAAAGAAAGGTTGAGATGGCTAGGTCACGTTCTGTGGATGAAGAATGACAAGTTGCCGAAGATTGTCCTTTTCGGCCAACTGTCTGGGGCAAGACGGAAAGCAAATCGTCCTCGTCCGGGGTGGGAGGATGTCATAAATACAGATTTAAAGGAAATTAAAACTTCCTGGGAGGGTGTAGAGGAGGAGGCATTGAATAGTTAGGGTTGGAGGAGGAGTATGCTTAGCGGTGTTGGCCTCTGGCGGTTTGGTGCTGCGGTGAGTGTGGATGCTTGAATTATATAGAGCTATCTTATTATTGACAAGATTTTTGAAGACACTAATTTTCAGCTGGGGGGGGGGGGGAACTGGTGTCTGACATCAAGTTACCCCTCTGCCCTTTAGCAAATTACGCCTCTGATCCCAAAATGGGATGAAATACCTTGGAAATGGTACCCTTGCTACGAACCTGATAATAAGAAAATTTCTCGAAACTTAGGTTTGAGGTTTATTTAAGATTTGATGCATCTGAACCATTCGAAACATAAATTCTGAAAATTTTGCCAAAACTATCGATCTTGTAAAAACCATAGGTTGATCAAGGGGAAAGTCTCAATAACTTAGCCGCTTCTTTCAACGGATGAAGTCTACATCTGTTATTTCTTTTTTGTTCTGTTTTTTATTCCTGTCAATTCGAATTTGTTAAAAATAAGGTCTATGTATATATTTTAATACGACTTTGACCTTTCAACAACTGATCACACTGATTGCATGGAGACTTTCCCGCTATTTTATATTGAAGAGATATTTGAACTATACTAGTTATACATGTAGTTCCAGAGGCGATCTTGGTCTGCTTGCCCTGGAAAGTAACAGAAAAACTGAGGTGTGTTGCTGCTCGACATTAAATAATAAAACAATTTTTTTAAACTGAAATTAAAGAGCAATATTAAAACATAAAACGATCGGAACTTCTTTTGTATATGATGGGGTGTGCCCCCTCCTTAATCCCTTCCTCATTACGCTAAGAACAATTCGTAAAAAAGCTGCTTATGCCAATTCAACAGTGTTTCAGCAGTTGTTCTTAAATAATTGGGATAAAAAGTCAAACTTTAGCACAAAAAGCGAGGGATTGAATTGGGTGAAGCTCTCTTTATATACGGAAAAATCTTTGTTTGTTTTAAGTTTACTTATTTCCATTGATTTTTGAATTAAAATCAAGTTGCTGGCATCAAGCCATGGCTAATTGCAGAAAAAGCCAAGACAGATGGTCTGAGTGAGAGGCAAAGTTGGCAAAAGCCTTTTTTAGGATTGTATTCAAAAATGTCATTTTTACTTGTCGATAGATAGTCTATCATCTACAGAGCTAAGGCAGAACTAAGGTAGATAGTCATAGATCTAAGGGGTGATCCATATTTTCGGGTTAACTCATGACGGACGATATCCACTGGACTTGTATGCCAAATTGGGGACTGAATTTGCTTGGACTCACAGGTGAACGAGTGACCTAAGCCTAATAGACTACCGTGTTTTATGGTTCACACATGTCCAACAAGTCCTCTGGACTCGCAGGCGAACGGGGAGACCTATAGTACATGGGAAGTGTCGGATGATTTGCCCCCAATCATGTATTGTACTCCTGGCCTGTGCAACGGAGTCCATTGGTCAGCACGCGAAAAAAAGTTAGGTGATGCTCCTTACTTTTAGTTGAAAAACCTAGTTTTCTTAAATCATGCTCAGGTGTAACCAACATGTGGTATGGGCTATTGGCCCCTAAACCCTAATTTCTTCCTGTTCAATTGGATTTACAGTAATTGTAACTTCACCTACGTTGACGGGCAATTTGAAGTGTTACGGTAACCTTTGTCTGGCTTCGCCGACTAAAGTGTTGCGAGAGCAACACTTTGGTTTCGTTTCTTCGCTATCGACTAGTAACCATATGATCAAAGGCTATTCCTCAGTGTTGAAAAAACAACAACAAAATAGTATTGAAAGATGGGACTAAATTGACTTTGCAGCCAGTTGAAATTTATCCTTTTCTATCGTAGACATCGTGACGGATGAAAACTCGGAAGCATACATTATATAATCTAGTTGATATTATAAAGCTATCCCTAACTTGTTAGGATCAAAATACCATAGATGTCATTCTATTAATTATTACGAAACTATCTCACTGTTTTACATGCTCGTTTGTGCTTATTTCTTCACTATCGGTTAAATGATGAAGTTGTCAGCCTATCGAAGTTTTTAAAACGGTGTGTTCAAACAAGAATGCAATCAGTTATCACATGACCAAAGACTATTCCTCGGCGTTGAAAAAAACAACAATTACAAAATAATATCGAAAAAAGGGACTAAATTGAGTTTGCAGCCAGTTGAACTTTATCCTTTTCAATCGTAGACCTCGTGACGGATGAAAACTTGGAACAATATCTTATATAATCTAGTTAGTATTATAAAGCTATCCGTAACTTTTCAGGATTAAAATACCATAGGTGACACTAATTATTACGAAACTACCTCATTGTTTTACGTTATCGTTTGTACCCGTTGCGTAAACACTTAATTCTGTCAGATTTAAAGAGATCGAATACAATGTGCACCAATTTCCACAAATTTCTAGCCCAAAGTGAACAGATTCTTACTTACAAGTCCCTCTCCCGTGATAGACATCAAGTTCACCGGAAACAAATAAAAGGGTACACCAACTAGCAAAAGCTGCAAACCCCTCATCGCTGAAGATGATTGTAGCCCAACAGTCGATTATTACTTACAAGTCCCCTACATGTCTTACCACTGGAACCAAATTGGTTTTACCATCAACTGGAAACAAATAATAGATACACCAACTAGCAAAAGTTGCTAACCCCTCATTGCCGAAGGTGATTACTACCTAACAGCCGACTGTTGCTTACAAGTCCTGTACATCTCTCACAATTTGTATCGGCCTAGATTTCGTTTCACTGGGTACCTTATTACTGAAGTTGTCAACCCCTTGAAACTTTCAAACTGGTATACCTCATGAAGGAATTTCGTACCAAAATATGGATGTCATATACTTTGATCAGCTCATCAAGAGTTATCGATTGCCGTCGAAAAAAAATTCGATCTGTCTTAGTTCAAAAGTTGATTTTTTTGCCGTAGGCCAATTTTCTAACGTCACCACTTAGAAAGGAGCAAAGGATAAGCTCCAATTTATTTAGCAATGAGATAATTTTTAAAGTTTATTAGGCACATCTGATACCATTTCTCTACCGCAATACCAAGTCCGAAAAACCGAATGATAAACTCAGCTGAAATCACGAACAGAAATGGGCAGAAACAATAGATGGCAGCACTTTCGGACCCGTGGGAAAATGCCACATTTTTGCTTCTGTAAATTTTTCTATTTATCACTCAAAGAAGATATATTTATTGTGGGGCCGGGTAACTGCCGCATATATTTAACACTTATAGATTTTAGTCCATCTTCAATTTGAAAGTGGTGCCTGCCTGCTTGCCTGCTAGAACGGAGCTTTCCACTCGAAAGCAGAAACATTGTTTGATGAAACGAAATCTTGGCTGCACAACTTCAGATACTCCTGTCTGACATAGGTCTATGTGATAGATCTACACATCTCAACTTCACTTCGCACACCATAGGCTCTGGCTCGTGGACAAGCAAAAACCATCCTTTTTTGCCCCAGGCAAGAGTTCTGCGGAGCTTTCCAAAATGTATTGTCATATTAATCAATCCGGCATGAGGTTCACACTTTGCGTAAAAACCGCACAGGCTAGACCCTTACCAGTTTCCAGGAATAAGCTGAGATCGGCGGGATAGGAAAAAAAAAACGGGACAAAACCAAAGTGTTGCTCTCGCAACACAATTCATTCGTAAAGTCCCATTTTTAGGCAACATAATCGTCTATTAGGCTAAAATCATCTTCAGTGAAGAGGGGTTTGTAACTTTTGCTAGTTGGTGTAGCCTACCCATACCCACTGTAACCTAGAATTAAGTGTTTACGCAACATGTACAAACGATAATGTAAAACAATGAGGCAGTTTCGTAACAATTAGTGTCACCTGTTGTATTTTAATCCAGAAAAGTTACGTATAGCTTTACAATACCAACTAGATTATATGAGATATTGTTCCAAGTTTTCCTCCGTCACGATGTCTACGATTGAAAAGGATAAAGTTCAACCGGCTACAAAGTCAATTTAGTGCCTTCTTTCGATATTCTTTTGTTATTGTTGTTTTTTCAACGCTGAGGAATAGCCTTTGATCGTGTGATTACTGATCGCGTTCTTCTTTGAACATAACGTTTTAAAAGCTTCGATAGGCTGACAACTTCAGCGTTTAACCGATAGCAAAGAAACAAAACCAAAGTGTTGCTTTCGCAACACTTTATTCGGCGAAGCCGGAGAAAGGTTGCCGCAACACTTCACGTTGCTCAGGCAACGTAGGTCTAGTTATTGCTCAAATGAACTGAAAGTCTGCAGGACTTTTGGTCTTCTACGTGGTTGAAACCATCACAGCCTCTAAAAAAAGCGTTTTCTGACATTTAAATACATTGGTCACATATATTTAAATACATTGTTTATAAGTAAGAAAAGAGAAGCATCACTGATTTCTCTCCCCCCCAAGATTGTTAAATTGATTCGTTGATTAAAATAATTCCTCATTGGCTAGCAACTTATTGGATATGTTTACGAGTTCAAATAAACCTAGGAGATAAACAATATGAACTAAAGGTGGGTTATAATGATTTTGAAATCCCAAATCGGACCGAACGATTGTTTTGGTTTATGAGACTTAAACTTTTAGGCAAAATAGTGGGCACAATAGGACCAAAGAAGATAGTAGATTTTGGGAGAAAATTGTTTTATATTGATTTTATGCGCCAAAAATTTGAATTTTCGTTTTTTGCTAATCTTACATAAAATTTTAGATGATTTTGTTGCTTAAATAAACAAACAGATATGTCAAAATATAGCGAAAAAATATCAGAATAAAACGGTGGACTAAGATACATGTTTATTCATGAGTGTCTTCTGTATTCTCGCTAGGATTGCTTCAGCCATATAGAAAGACAAATATAGAAGATAAAATCACTTTGGAGAACTGACGTTGAGGTTATTTTTAGTTACTTTAATGGCGCTATTTGGAAGAATTTAGTCGTGTATTTTTGAATTTTGAATTTTTAGAATTTTGAAAAATTAGTCCTATTAGTATAGTTTAGTCGCTATTTTTTAGAACATACGATTACGCGTTGAAATGTAGCATCCGAGATGTGTAGATTACCAAAAAAAAAGAAAAGAGAAACCAATTTGAAAAGAAAAACGGCTGAAATACTGTAAGAATTATTTTTGGGATATAGTCAGATGCGAAATATTGAAAGTTACGTGTTGGATGCTTCATCCGAGAAATATAAATTACCATACCAATAAAAGAAGCAAATCTGAAAAGAGATAAGACTGAAAGAATTGTGTTTGGGACGCTGAAGAAAGCGAAATATTAAAGTTAAGTATGCTTGAAAGCTCATATAGGACTAAGTGTTTAATAATGCTCCTTTTTAGGAACAACTGAAAATGGAACAGAATCAAGAAATTCGATCACCTCGAGTGCTCTGTATACGTTAACAAGGGAGAAGTCAACTGAATTTTTAATTTTCGATTTACGAGGCGCATCACACTTCCAAGAATCACATATCAAGCACCTCAACTGTTTCAGTATACCAGAAGAGTTTATAAAACCAGGGTAAAATAATGTTTCCCAATTTATAATAGCTCCTGGTTGATATTATAGGCTAAATCAGTTAACATTTCTTAGGCTAAAACCAACTATTCGGTTTTAAATACCAGGCATTTATTTTGTATTAATTTGGTACCAAATCAGACATCAGAGGTACTATCCAAGATTTCGTGGCAGGGGTGCCACAATTAGAAACATCTTCCCCTATCCCGAGGGTGTGTGCCAAGATCTTTTTGTTCATTGATAAAAAGTGTTAGTTTAGGGGGGTTTTCAATCTTGAAGCACAAATCCCGCCATAATAGCAAAGGCAGCACCTAGTTTTAGAATAAAAGTCTTAGTATATTGGTACCAAAAAAGAGGTGTTATTTCGGTAAAAAAAAAAGATTCTTAAGGCTAAAACTAAATCGGTTAATAGTATGAAATTTTTTGTTTCAAGATGTTAGTGATGACACACTCAAATGACTCTTAGCTATGTCTTTGTTCAGATGTCAAATTTCACGCAACTTCACATAATAAAAATGTGTGTTTTTGATACAATGAAAATGCACTCCTGAATGAAGGAGATCTCTCAAATGTATATTTGGGGTTCAGTACTGAACTAGCTTTCATGGTGTCAGTATCTAAACTAATCGGCTTATTTTTAATTTTCACATACCTGATAGTCTGAGGTATGGATTTTAATCGCACTTTCTAGATCTCGCAGTATTTGGCAAAATACAAGTTTTAATTAAAACTTGTGTGACGGTTTATCAAGGTGTCAACATGTATTGATTTCACATATTTGATATTCTATGGACTTAAATTGAATTTAAGGAGAGAGGGAATAGAAGGAAAGGAGAGAAAAAGAAAAGAGAGGGAAGGAGGAGTGAAGGAGTGAGGCAGGTTAATTTTAGAAAGGATTTGATCAGTGTGAAATAGAAGACAGATTAATTTTGAATCCTGTTTCGAACTTTTTAAGCCGATCTCTAACTGATGGAGTTGGGCAAGACTTAATCCAAAAGGCAGCTGTCGCTTATTTTGATCGCGATACTATCATCCAAGCAAAGAAAGTTCTTTGTGCCGAAATAAGTGTTACAATCCGAATGGTGACTCACTCTAAAGAAGAAGATAATATTCTTAACATGTGTAAAACTTTAGTTGCTGCTGCCAAGCAAAACCTAAAAACCCCAAAATTTGAAGTCCCAATTATAGGAGAGGCCGTAAATGCTACACTTGTATCCAAGGTCAATGAGTTATCGCGTAAATTGGACAGCGTTCTGGCAAACATGTCTCACCCTTCAGGTAGCCTCTCTGACCAGTCACTGGTCTTGCCCCAAAGTCATGACTCGATGCCCAAACCCTCGTATATTGTAATACTAAAAAACCCTCCAAAAGAGCTAAAAGGCCCAGCTGAGTGCCAAGCATTTATAGACAGTCTTTGTCCTAGCCCTGGCAGCGATGTATATGAGCTACGCCGTGGCAAGAATGAATGGAAACTTGTCGTCTCATCTAAAGAACCACTAGTCTAATTGTTTAAAAGGCAAAGCGTTCTGACCCCACTCTAAATGTTACTCTTAAAGATCCTGCTTTTGTTGCTGTTGTTAAACAAGTACCGGACGAACTAGTCGACTCGTCACTGAAGGAATTAATCCCAAAATGTATCAAAACAGCTAAGTGTGGTGCGTCACGCACATTCAAAGTGTATTTCAAATCAAGAAAAGACTTAGATTGGTTCCTTCAAGAATCAGTGAAAATCGGCTATGAGTGACTTTCCACCCAGGAGTTTGTGTTTTTGCCTCGTCGATACTTTAACTGCCATATGACTGGCTACCTTGCAGCAAACTTCACAAACACTACCCTGTGCTCAAAATACGGAGCTAGTGACCATAAGTCACAACCTGAATCTCCGTGTAAGAACAGTCCTTTTTGTATTAGTTTTAAAGCTCCAGGCCATACGTGCTACAGCAATAACTGCCCTAAGAACCGTAAAACCGTGAGCCAATGACTCCTGTGATACATTTCCTATCTTGGCATATAAATGGTTCTTTCGTGGTTAAATAACCAGTGCTGATTATTTGCTTATTTCTTGCTTTTTCCTTGTTTCTTTTTCCTTCTTTTTCCCTGCTTTTTCTTATTTATCCTTACCTCGATTATATTATTTTTTACTTTTTTTCCTTATACCTTTGGTCTGGTGGGTTTGGTCACGGAGTGGAACTGCCATCCACCATGAGTAATTCAACGATTTCTATTGGTCACCAGGTTGGTATCAACTCTTTGGGGGAATGTTTAATTGAATTACAAAATAATCCTTTAGATATTGAAAATATAATTAATAATTCAATTGGAAGTAGAAAGCAGAAGAATAATGATTCTAATTCGGCTAATAGAAGTAAGTATGTTTCGCAATTAAGTGGTTCTGCCTCCTCTAAACGTGATGATATTTTCTCTATTCTTCATCTTAACATTCATGGACTTTGCTCGTCTTTTGATGAGCTCAAAACTGATCGTTAGTGGTGGAACTCCTGATGTTATAGGATTATGTGAAACTTTCCTAGATTCAAAAAGGATATTCTTTTAGATATTCCAGAATATAGGATGAAGAGGCTGAATAGGAAACAGATGGCGAGAGGTGGCCTTGACCTTTATATTGCTGATCGTCTTGCATATAATGTCCGAAGTGATTTGATTAGAAATCTTTGAATCTTTGAATCAACTCCCCCCAGTGTCAACAGATCTAGTCGGGATTTGAAATAAGAGCTCTGAGACATGAGTTCCTTCTAAATATCAAATTTCATTAAGATCCGGTCACCCGTTCTTTACTTAAAAATACGTCAATTTTTCTAATTTTTCCAAATTAACACCCCGCAGCTCCTCCAAAGAGATCAGATCCATTCCAATTATGCCAATCACGTACCTAGAACTTCTGCTTACTCTTTCCATCAAGTTTCATCCCGATCTCTCCACTTTAAGCGTTTTCCAAGATTTCTGTTTCCCCCCTCCAACCCCTATGTCTCCGGATCCGATTCGAGGAGCATCTGAGACATACGATCCTTCTATATATCAAGTTTCATTAAGATCCGATCACCTATTCGTAAGGTAAAGATACCCCAATTTTCACGTTTTCCAGGAATTCCGGTTTCCCCCTCCAACTCCCCCCAATGTCACAGGATCTGGTCGAAATTTTAAATAAGAACTCTAAGGCACAATATGCTTCTAAGTATCAAATTTCATTATGATCCGATCACCCGTTCGTAAGCTACAAATACCTCATTTTTTCAGACTTTTCCGAATTATCCCCCCCCCCCAACTCCACCAAAGAGAGTGGATCCGGTCCGGTTATGTCAGTCACGTATCTTGCACTTGTTTTTATTCTTCCCATCCAGTTTCATCCTGATCTCCCCGCTTTCAGTATTTTCCGAGATTTCTGCCCCCCCCCCCAACTGCCCCCCCCCCAATGATGCTGGATCCGGTCGGGATTTAAAATAAGATTTTTGAGACACAATATCCTTCTAGGATAGACCGAAGGATCTAAGTTTTAATTCCATCAAGAAAAAAAAAATATAATTTTCTGGTTCCCGTTTTTTGGGATCTGTGACCCTAAAACTAATTTATTTTACCTGTTATGACCCCCTTGGTCCAGGACCTATGAGGATAAGTTTCAACTTGTTTAGAATAACAAAATTTGCAAGCTCCTTTCTGGTCCCAGTTTTGGGTAGAGCAATATAGGACAACCTGGTTGCAATCTAGCAATTTTCCCCTCTTGAAAAGAATAAAGGTCCCGTTGGCCGATGTAACGGTTTCTAAATGCTTGAAAGTTTCTAGCCAATTTGACAGCTAAAATCAACTATTTTTTGTTGTTGTAAAACCAGTATGTCAATAACGGGTTTGCTTAACTTAGGACTGTTATTCCTGGAGCTGTGTTGATTATGCTATCCCCAATGGTGAACAATTTGGACCTTTCAACTTTTTTGAAAAATATAATTATCTCGAAATTTTGTCTTGTAGGTATTTGGAAAAGAAAGGCTTGGAATGCGAAATGCTTGCCAGCCAGTCACTATAGACCCTTAAAAAAGGATGTTACAATTCCGTTTCCTGTCAAATGAAACAGACATGCAGTGGAGGAGGGAATGGGATTAGCCGTCGGGATCCCCCGAAGTCCTAAACTCTTTAGTTCGAATTATCAAATATTTTTAAAATTTAATTTTCTTTCCCCCGAATGAGATGCTTCCTTCGCGCATCCCTTTAATGAATCCCCTTTTTTAAGTTTCTATGGCCATCTGTTTCGTATGGGGGGCTAAAAAATTGTAAATGGGAGACACTGCACATTAGTAAGTCGAAACTAGTGTGTTTACTCCGATTAAGAAGTTTTGCTGAATTTTGATTATTGCCCCTCTGATCAGTGGCGGTTCAAGGACAAAACCTTGATTAACCTCCTCCCCCTCTCCCAAAAACTTCAGACCGAAATTTTACAAAATTTTCATTTTATAACACTACTACATTTTAGTAAATTAAAAAACAAAAATAAAATAAAATGGTTAAAATCATTATAACCATTAGATTATTTATTTGAAATTTTGCGCCCCTAAAATTTCCGCGCCTAGGGCAAGTGCTCCATGTCTCCCCTCTAAAACCGCCTCCGATTGAACTTTCTGCTTCTGTTCAGTGGGGCTAAAAGCTTGAAGAGATAACTTCTGAAGAAAAACATCATAAATTTTTAATTTTAGAACAACACCAAGTGTTATAAAAAGATACCTGCCTGAGACCACTAAGCAGATTTGGGACAGAAGAACCAGAGTTGACAAAATAATTTTGTACGACTGGGATAGCCGTGCCACTGGTCCTTCGTCGACGATCCAGAATCTTCTAACATTATTTCTTAAATGGGACAGGGACTTCAATACCAAGACTGAACTTCTTGTTCTCGATAGAGGATATGAGGACTGGCTAATTAAGTACCCTTTGCTGTCAACAAATTCCAAGACCAAGAAGCCTGAAAAGAGTAGAACAGAAATTGCCTCTTTTTCTAAAATGGTTGGTGAGTAATTTGTTTTTAGTACTTATTGTTTTGTACTTAATTAATATATAATTAAATGTATTAATCTATTATCAAATTGTTAATCAATATAATCATGTTATTAATATTAGTTTATTAATATTTACAATATATTAGATTTACTAAATATATTAAATGATTAAATAAAAATCTAACCTTTTTCTAGCATCAAACCTTTTTACTTTAAATATTTTTATTCTAGTGCCTTTTTTAAATATATTAATATATTTTTTAATATATTTAGCACTGCAAGGGCTGGCTCTGGTTGATTACACGTGGAAGGGGGGGGGGTTACTATCCTGTTTGTGGAGCTTGAGCATGGTAGTGGCAAACGATTCCGACTCATGACAAGAATGACTCTTTTCCCTCATAATGATAATTTTCCCAGTGGTATTACTGTATTTAATATATTAACATGATTAATATATTAAATATATTGGTGCTTAATCATTTGTGTATGCTCATTGTTTTATATCCTAATATTCTTCCTCTTGTGGTCTTGTTCAAGAAAAACTTGAAATCTGACGAACTTATAGTACGAACCTTAATTTTAATAGTTAGACTGTAGTTCAGCTTAAACGTAAAGCAAAAAGGCTTGTTGTCTATGGGAAAAAACTGAATTAGTGTCCCGTATCACTAGTATCAAGATGGAATTGTTCTCATATAGTGTTTATCGCTTCATGTGCAAAAAAAATTTGCAACTAATATCGCTTGTCATGATTGGACGAGCGAGAATTTATCAAAACACCTACAAAAACAGGTGTAACAAGAATCCTAATATTTTGGGATTGTACTAGTGTAGAAGACGTTACAGGCTTACCTCCACTTACCTCTACGGTTTCAGGTACGCTTGAGGCACTGAGCTCTGACTCTGTTAATATCAAGATATTTCTTGTCATGATTGTAGGGGCGAGGATATATCAAAACACCTTCAAAAACAGGTGTAACAAGAATCCTAATATTTCAGGATTTTACTAGTTTAGAAGACGTAACAGGCTTACCTCCACTTACCTCTACGGTTTCAGTTACGCTTGACGTACTGGGCTTTGACTATTTAACAATTTAACAATGGGTTAAATTGCATGGTGATGCAGAACACCATCGTGGGAGGATCCTCTATAGGAGGGCAACTGCAACAGGGCGTAAGATCCAGATCTGTGGACAACGGCCTCTGTAAAGGACTGTCTCGACCCTTTTGGGATACCTGCAAGACAGGGAAACTTGCTGTCAACTTTTCCCACTTGAGGAGTGGTGACCCTTGAGGAAATTATAGCCCAGTAAACAACACAGCACTCGCACGGGATTATGATTATCGGATATTTTTCTGGGCTTGGTTTGTTTTGATTTACGTTTTCGGGCTGAAAAACCTCTTCCTAGCTAATTTATCTACTATGGGCTGCCTCCCCGTATTAGCATAATATTTGTAGGCATGAATATATAATGAGTTGGAGGTAATAGGCTTGGGACTATTTGTACTGGATTTCAACTCTTGTTGATAGAAGAGCATTGCCAAGTGCTGAAAACCATGATATGACCAAGATGGGCCTAGGATTGCACAAAGCCTCCGACTTACTGGATGTCCCAGGGACTTCTTGCTGTCCGGTTCAAAGCCGGCTTAAGCGCTTCGGTGTGGACTTGAGAAGATATGTTGGTCCCCGTCCTGCCCTGGTATTCGGGATCATTGCTTTTCCTGAGGGTGAAATAATTTCAAAGATTTAAAGAACATGAAAATTGAAACTTGGAATGTTACGACTTTAAAAAAATGACTATCGTATCGACATTTTGACTGACGAATTCAGACGGTTTGAACTGGATTTATTAGGTGTTTCAGATACTCATATCCCAGGGTAAGATGCATGAAATTAGGTGACATAAAATTTGTTTACTCAGGCAGGAAGGATGTGGTACATAGACAGGGAGTAGGGCTCATGATGAATAAGGAAGCTGCTTAGTCTTGTTTAGGCTGGGAAGGCATTAATAATAGGATACTAATTGCTCATTTTATGACTTAAAAGTTCAAGGTATCAATTATAGTAGTATAATTGATACCCTGTTGAACAAACTCACGGAGATACTAGTGACTCAGATGAATTTTACTTACAGTTACAAGAGCAAATAGACAGGGTACCAGGTAGAAATATGATGTTTTTGCTAGGAGATTTTAATGTCCCAGAGCATATATTTAAACAAGAAGAACACGATTATAATCCAAGTATTCAATGTATTAGAGAAAATTCCCTTACACTTAATATTTCAATAAATGCAAATCGGGATGATTTTGGACCACTTTTTGTCTGTTGTTAGAGATTAAGAAAATAGAATGAATGATAGAGATAGTTATAGAGTTCAATTTACAACACGCTTAACATTTTATTCTCAGAAGGAAATGAAGAACTCGAACCTATGCATTATCATAGCTGTTCCTGGATTTTTAATAAAAATAGGGACATTAACAAAGCTATCTATCAAAGTAATCACAGGAATATAGACACATTAGTCATAGGGAATACTCCCAGATCAAGCTTAGAGTCAACGAAATTGGTTATCGAATGACAAGATTACAATGATATACTGATAGTAAATCCTTTCTTTGGTCATTACTCACTTTTATTCACTCAGCAAATGACAGACATATTAATAGACTATCAAAATATAAACCCGATGAAAATGAATTCCACTTTAATGTTTTCCAATGATTACTAATTTTCCAATGGATATCCAAGATATTTATATATTTGAAAACAAATATAATATTTAAAATTTTTATTTGAAAAATGGGAAAATAAAGTGGTCAGGGCTCATATTCCTAAAACTAAGATCAATGGAAAAACTGCTATCCATTTTGATAATCGCTATGTTTTAATTAAAGATTTAAGTAGATTATTGAGAACTCAAATTTCTAAACATACATTGAAAATTTATCTTTGCATTTACTGTGGAAGACATTTCACAGAAGAGTAAAAGTTTGAAAAACATTCTAAAATGGATAACTGTGAAGATACTGACATCAATATGCCAAAAACAAGATCTAAAATTGAACTTAAATATATAGCTAAACAAATGAAAGTCCCTTACTGTATTATAGCTGATTTTGAATCGTATAATGAAGAGTTTAATCAAAAGAAAGGTATAAAGACAATTGAAGTAGCAGAGCAAAAGCCATTTGTGTATGAATTCCTAGTATATTATTCTTTTCATACAACACAAAATAGATATTACGAATACTTTGGTGAAGATGCTAGCAGGCATTTTGTAACTACCATAATAGACCATAATAACCATAATAGAAGTATGTACAGAAATAGCAAATAAATGTGAAAATAGACAGAGATATCATGGCTATACACAAGAACAAGTAAGAGAAATATGGAATAATACAACTATTAAATGCTGTCATAGATGTGAAAAAGAAATAGTATATAATAGTTTGTGACAATGATAAAGTAAATTTTACTATTTACAGAAAACCCAAAAGCAACAGCAAATATCTTCATTTTAAATCTAATCGACCTCCACACGTTAAAAGAGGTGTCGTAACTTCTCTCGTGGACAGTGTCCTTAACATTTGCTTGAACTTTTATCTTACATCCGAATTAAACTCTGTGAGAGATATGCTTTTTGGAAACGGTTATCCTATCCTGTTTATTGATAATGCAATTATCCTTAGACTAAAAAGACATTCGCTTAAAGTCAAAGATCTTTTATCATGTAAAGTTCCTAATAAACCTTCGAATATAATCTGTCTTCCATGCATACCAAAAATTACTGAAAAATTTAAACATAAGTTTGTAAACAAAGTAATATGTATTTAGTTTTTATTAATTCAAAAATCATGAATTTCCTGAACTCTGGTAAAGATAAGACCCCAGTTACTCCTCAAAAAGAGGTGTAATTAATACCATGTGACTGCGGTAATTCTTATGTGAGTAGAACTCACCAAAATTTGGAAAACGCCAGCAACATCACAAGGATAATATAACTAAGGCTTTAAGTTTTTTTTCAAGACCACACTGCTTTTCTGTGACGAGCAAGTAAACGTTCAAATGGGGCTAAGTCCATTTTAGATAGTGAAAACGCATACAGAAGGTACAGAGTGGTTGAAATATCCCAACTTTTGTATCAATTTCCACTGTCTAATAAATGGACTTATCCTATTTGAATGCTTATAAATTCTAATAGTGTTCATAATGCTTGTCACTGCTGTACGCTAGCAGCAATATTTTATGAAAACACTAGCCGTGCAATACTTTTCGAAAATACCTCCTTTACTCGTAATGGTTGAGGCATTAAACTAGTTGTTTGAGAGGGAGTGGATTTGAAACTGAAATAATAATGCTTCTTTAATTATAACCTCGGGGGAGTATTCACTAAAGGAATAACAAGCAACATTTAAAAGCTACATTTACGAAATATGGCACAACTTTTAATTCACTTGTTAAATGCGCCTAGGAAATATGGTACAAAGGAGTTTCCAAATCTATTCGCGCGCTACTTGACTGGTTTCAATTTGTTGTTATGCTTAGTATGTCTGCTGATTGATGCGGATGGAGGAAGTATGGATCGGTGCTTCTCGATTGTTAATAATGATTTCCCAAATTGCCTTATTAGCTCATGCCTTCGATCGAATAAAGTGGGACAAATTGAAGAGCTCAAGGGCACTTTCATAGTTGTTGAAAATTGGTCCGAGTATTATCTTAGTAGCGCGATTTTGAATAACTTCTAATACAGCTGCCATGTAAGCTGTGTTCTGAGTCTGGAGACCCCAAACGGAACAGCAATATTATAGGATAGGCCTGATGTAGGTTGTATACGCCAGCAGGAGCTGAAGATCAGAGAAGCCTAACCTGCTCATACTTGTTCAACTCTGGATTGAGTTCTGACCTTTGCGCACAATATTGTCTGCATACAGCTTAAACGAGCAGTTACATGTAAATGTTAGTCTAGGATTGTTGCAGAGGAAATAAAAGATCTGAGATTATGATATCTCGCTTGTGTGGATTAATTAGTAAAACTTTGATTTATATTCATTCACTTGTAGACTATTCGACTTACACTGGCTGATGAAGTCTGGGAAGAAAGTCGGGTCAGACTGCTACTTTGCTACTGTATTTCTGACTATGTATTTGAAGAGTGCAGACAAGTCATTAACAAACTTCCAACGCTCTTCTAATTCTGCAAAGATGGGATTGATGATGGCAAGAAATTAAAGAGCGGCTAATTTAGTTCCTAAAGGGCAGCCGCAGGTTAGTTCTGACCACTCAGAGCAGGTATCATCTGCAAACAAAGGGTAAACTGATTGCCGCATCCCCTGTAAAAATTCTCTCACTAATAGTAGTATTTGTTTTTAGCTCCCTTTTGTTTCAGATTCGTTAATGTGGTCATGTGTTTGATAAGGTCGAATTCTTTTCGGTAGTCCGCCAAAAATAAGTCGACAGTACTATAAAAGTGTGCCACCACTTGACGGTTAAGTGATACATTCGCACTAGATATATTGCCGTGCTACTGCCTCGTATACAACCATATTGGTACGGATCGATCACAGGAGCAATTTGTTACAACAAAGAATGGGAGATAAAACCTTCAGCTACTTTTGCTAAGTTAGGAGTTATCGATATTGGTCTCAGTTGGTCAGAGGACTGGGGTGTCTTGACTTTCGGTATGACACGGACATATGCATCTTTTCACATCTTCGGAAATGATTGTTCTAAGAAATATTGGTTTATCACTGATGCGATAGGCTTGGCTAAGAAAGGTGAGTACTCTTTCAGTAATTTCACGGGTAGTTCACCTGGGTATGAGGCACAGTTGTTACGTAGACGTCCGATTGCATAGTGAACTGCCATTTCTGACACTTCAACGATTTCATCTGTGCTACTGTTGTTAATGATGTCACACATTTGTTCGTCACTTATGGTTGGATGGGTAGTACAAATCCGAGTAAAGAATTCGTTGATTTCCAAGGCTTTTATAAGTCTACCATCGGGGTTATTAATTCGTAATTCGTTTCCTTTCTTTTCCACACTTTTTTACTGCGTCATGCCACTTGTGAGAATCTGACTTGAGGAGTTATGCTATTTTTTTTCTCGTACATGTCTTTTTCGGGAAGCTCGGAGGACTGAAACGACTGTTTATCATCATGTTCGCATTCAGTGTGTCTCCTGCAGCATGGAGTTTACATCGTTCTTTGATCATTTTTTTTTATATTAGTATCCTACCACGGCTTATTGGTCTCATATATCGTGCGTTCTTTAACTGGAAAAAATTCATGATACATTTGCTACAGAATCGAGTATAATTTTCAACTTTTCATCAATATTTGTTATAAAGCAGATTGGATTGAAGTCAAAGTTAGCAAAGTCAAAATTATGCTGAAAAGCAGTGTGATCTTTGTTGTGATTTATTGTGAAAAAAAAAATCTTTATGCTGAAGCTCTACATGTACTATCCCTATGTTGAATTCTTCTTGCTGGTTAGGGAATTAAGATAAAATAATGTTTAATAGACTGTTTTTTGGCGTGTTATATCGATTAGGCGGATTGGTACTCACTTGAATTTAAAGCTTTTTGGCCCAAATTTTGAATAAATTAAACAGCATTAGTGAAGTAGTGTATCCAATTTTAGTGCACTTTAAGCTTTTCTACGTAATCTTTTTATTGAATGTTATTTTTATCAATCTTCCTTGTGGTAGGTGGAAAATTACTGTATATACTCACGCATTGGCTGATATTTATATTTGTATTTTTTTCTTCAAGTTTTGATTTGATAGAAGTTAATATTATTTTTTCAGCTGAAATAGATTTTGAAATAACAGTAAGTCCAGGGAAGCCCAAAGAGGAAGAAATTGAGAATATCAGGTCAAAAGGATTGCTTACCAACTTACCAGAGTTTGATCGATCCAAAAAACCAGCTGTCGGCATAAAAGATGTTCTTCTTGAGAACCAGAACTTTCTTGAAGATGGGGAAGCATCTTTGAATAGGTAAAGCTATCAAATACCGTCAGTTCTGTCTGCACTCAAGGAGGGTGGAGATTTACCACCCTTTCCAGGTTTCCTAACCTCAACATCTCCCATCAAAAAAAGAAAAAAAAAACTAAGGTAAAAATCGCAAAATATTTAGTTGGGTCTAATAAAATATCTTACTGTTATTTCCCCGCCAATAGGAAACAATTCTGAAACCCCCTTGATATATGTAGAAGGGCTTGTTTGGGCTGTTAAAAACTCTAATCCTCAAGAATTTGTCAACATCTTCAGTCGAATGAAAAAGTATGTAAGTCGCCACTTCTCATTTTCTGCCGAGAATAGGAAGATTTTCTGTAGGTGATAACGCAAAAACTGATCATAGCTGATTTTGCTTTTGGGTCAACTGTGCTAAGTCGTTTTGACATGATTAAACTTCGAGTGTATGGCCTTACACTGAAGTAAAAACAGTGATGTTAATTTAGAGATACGTGCCCCTAAAGTTAAGCCGTTAGAATTTTGAATCCCTGTTGATTTGGCTAAAATAATAGGAGACCAATGTAACAATTGAACTTTGAAGGTGCATTGTATAATTGAATAATCCAATTTATAGGTCTATATATGGCTTTAAAGTGATATGCTACTGCACTAAGAAAAAAGAGTTAGTAAAAGGTAACAGCAACAGAAATGATTTAGGCAAATAAATAAGGATTTTTCGATACTATTATTTTACTATTATTTAGCTGTTATTTACCATTAATATTTAACAATTATATTTGAAAAAAAAAACATTATTTTACTGAATATTTTAGTTGCTCTATTTCATGTTTTGTTAGTTTTTAACTACATAATTTAGATAAAGTAAATAGACTCATGACAAGATACACTCATAATTGAATCAAGGTTAATTCATTTTTAACGGACATAATAAAATTCTGAATCTTTGGATTTTGTTCAAACTCCAGCAAGTTTTGGGAATTACTAGGATTCGACCCCGCTATGAATAGAAGTTTGGTAAATATACAGACCGAATTCTGGCCCAATCCTTTGTTGAAAAATTTAGAATAAATTTTTAACACACTTGTCATTTATTATTATTTTGCAGGCTTGATTGTTTTACCTGTCCTGGCTGAGAGCCAGGAAAATAGCTGTATTTACTTTCAATTATTTCTTTGGTTTAATTGTATAAAATAGACCTTTCCCTTACGTTGAAGAATAAAACACCTTAGTTAAAATCTCTGAGCTTTTTAATTTACGCCACGAAAAGGGCTTCTAATTTTGGGCTGATTTTAGAGCCATGCTTGTACTTGCGGTTGCTGCGACAAAATTTGCCACATTTGGTGTCTGGCGCAGGGATAAGATCCCTGAATTTGAGAGGCGTTAAAAGGTGGATCTGGAATTGGGAAAAAGTTTCTGCTATTCCCACAAGTGATCCTGTTTGAAGAGCTCCTCTGTTGCTCATAATTAGTTCGCTGCCAAACTTATACTGTTTTTTTTTCTTTTAATTCCAGGTTTCCGCTTAGGCTTTTGAGAAAATTCGAACCCAAATTAATTAGATCACGTTATCAACGCTGCTATCTCTTATAATTCCAGTTTTCCGTTTTGGCTATTGAAAAGTGTCTAAACTCTCTTAATCAGTTTATTGATTAATAGTAAAATATATTTATAATATATTCAAAATTGATATAGGTTAATAATTAATGGTTAATATATTAAACCTGTTTATCAAAATTTTGACAACTTACCAATTCATTTAGGGCTTTCTTAGCCTTTCCAATCAAAATATTCACATAGAAATATGTTGCTATAAACACTTCGTTATCACCTAATAAAGTATATCATACCCCAAAAATATAAAGGCGCACGGTATTTACTTAGGACAGCATAAGCCATGACTTTGAACATTGTGGAATGCCAAAATAAATATCAAAACTTTTATAAATTGAACTGACGATGCTCTAATCAATATCCATCTAATCAATCACTCTAACTACTTTCTTAGTAATACTTAATACATTAAAAAAAAACTATCCTGCTCAGTGAAATAGTGAATTCAAAGACTTTGCCAAAATATATGAACATTGAAAGCAGAGGCGTTTTTAGGGGGGGGGGGGGCAGAGGGGTTACTTGTCCTGGGTGCTGAAATTTCAGGGGGTACAAAATTTTCAATCAAATCATCTGATATGTATAATCATTTTTTAATTTTGGAAATCTTATTTTTATGAAGATAAAGTAGAGGGTGCTGTATAGAGTATAAGCAAATTAAAGCCGAAATTTTCATTTTTTTCATGTCTTTTCCCATATAAAGTAGCAAAAGTCATAATCGAATAAGAGAAAGATTCTTTTCAAATTTAGCCTGAAGGTGGTGCTAAGCAATATTTTGGCCTGGATGCAAAGAGGTGATAGAACCGCAATTAATTGAAAGTACTTATTCACCTCGTTGAAGTGCAGATAAATTGCGTAGAACAGCGTCAACAGTAGAATAGTCTTCCTTGAATCTGAACTTTGATCCTGTGAGAAATTTATATTGGTTGAGGTGATTGCCTAGTCTTTTGTGCATGACCTTTCTATTTAATTTTGAAAAATGTAGCAACATCGAAATCGGTCTCCTATTTGCGGATTCAGTTTTTGACTTACTTTATGACTTACTTTACCCTTGGCATATTTTTATTTTAGAAGAAACTTCTATTTTCCAGTGATAAGTTTGACAGATAAACAAGACAAGGCAAATAACTTACCATCACAAATTGATTGCTATCAAATCAAGATCCTTCTGGCGAATCTTAATCATAAATCTGTTTTTTTGCTTTTGCTCCTTCGTAATAGTTTAATCAATATTCATATTGACTCCCAAATTGTTTCATCTTTAAAAGGCTGGGTAATTTCCTTAATTTTGCTAATGAAATCACTTATTGATTGAACCATTTTTGAAAAATAGCCTCCAAAAATATCATAAATTTCTTTACTTTCAACGACTGTTCGATTATCAGCTAATCAGGCTAGTCTGAGTTTCAATCTTTCCACCACCATTTAACACTTTTTATTTTTCAATATTTTTCCATAATATTCTTGAATACAAAGATCCTTAAAGCTGATTTTTTTTTCCATTGCAAAGTTTTCTAAGTTCGGTGACGACCTCCTATGACTGTGAATTCACATAAAACGCGTACGTTTTTTTTTCTCTACACGAAGAAAATCCTTTTTGACGTATAGCTGTCTTGGAGTCAATTTTGTCAATCTAGTTTCTTCAGTTTCATTTGATTCTAAACTATGCGATTTCAAGGTTCTTGATATTGTAAAATGCAAGCTGGATAAAATTGTCTGGTGCACTTCGCTTGCAAAGCTATCATTTTTCATTTTTTTCCATTTCATTCTATCTATTTCTATTTTCATTCTATCTGTTTTCATTTTGTTCATTTTTTTTATCTCAAGAATCTTGTATGTATCGGATTAACTACGCTTCTTGACTTCTAAGGTCCATGCGTCGCCCCTGCAGTGTTTTGATTTAGTCAGGTTCAATCTCTGGCTCCCGTCTTACCAAGCTGAGGACTAACCCACTGCGCAGCCACAGGACACATGAAGAATCTTCATATTTCACTAAAAATAAAAAGGATTAGGTTAATTGTAGCATTCTTAATTTAATACAGATTCTTTATTTTCCTAAGCTGAGGGAATTAATTTTGTATATAATCTAAGCCCTTCGTTCTCAATATATATCATTCGATGACGTTGAGAAATTACGAAGCAATAGCATTTATCATTTTCGATTTTTCGCGTTTGTTTATCTTCTACTTATCTTTTTTTTTATCTTATTCTCTATTACCTTTTACTTTGTTGCGATATTCTCACATTTTCATACATTTTCTTTTTCCCTTGTGTTTTTTTTTCTGTCTCCCTACCCTTTCTCAATACAGGCTGTGAAATAAATAAAAAAAAAATAATAATCTCTTTATTCAATCTTACTAATTGAAAATAGTCGTTGACTGATTTCGAAGTATCATCCAAAGTTTGTCAATAAAATTCCTGTCGACCATATTTATTTTGATAATAGTTGTCAAGCTCTTTGCTTATCGATAATGTCGTAAATGTTTAAATCTGTTTCAGGTCAAGTAAGACTAAGACGAAAAGCAAAGCTCATAGCCCAGGTCAGTGGGAGGAGTGGAGGATGAAAAAAGAAAGAGTTGCTGAAGAAGAAATTAGAAAAAGTTTGGAAGAAAAAGAGAATGTTTATAATGAAGAATTACCTAAGCATTTTTACGAAGAAAGTAATAAACAGGTAAATACATTTGTGTTTATCCTTCAAATGTAGTTATCACGTTAATAGATACTCACTGCACCATCTAAGGAAATTGAGAGTTTTCTGTTCAATTGAGTTGATTTCAGATTGTTCTTTTTGGAGTCTTCAATATTTACTGAGAGAGGTCTATTCGAATAGCATTGCAATGGACCAAATCCACTATACTATTTACAATAACTCCATATGTTCATAAGATACATGCTACTGTTTGCATTTTAGATTGAAATACTTTCAGTATCAAAATAAAGTCGAAATATATTTATTTAAATTTGTTATGCCTTTTATTTGCTTGCTAAAAATTTTGTTTCGGGACTGGCCTGAAGATAAATACATCCACTCAGTGGAAGGGGGAGATGCCTTTTCTCATTTATTTTTGTGGCAAATAATATGTTCTTTATTTAAAAAAGCCTTAAATTAGTCCCGCTTCAGTACGCTTGGTAACTTCAGCACACTTTAAAAAGTGGTAACTTCATTACACTTTCATAGGAATATCAAAACAGGAGAGGCCTTCAAATGAGGTCTCTGGACAGGAAGTAAAGTGGTAATTTATTACCACTCGTTTCACTCGTTTCACTTTCGTTTCACTCGTTTCACTTTCTTAATTATTTTTCAATTTTGTTTTTCTTTGAACGGTCCAACATGCATCCACAGTAAGTCTTTTTGGCGTCACGAATCAATGGGACAATGTTTTTCCAAATAACTTTGTCTTCATTTCCTCTAACCTATGGTTTTATTGTCCTTGATATCCCTTGTTATTATCTAGTGCCCCATAAGCTAGGCCGTGTCCAGGGGGGGGGGGTATGCTAGGTTTGAACAATTCTGTTTTAAAATTTCAGTTTTAGAAAAAAAAATCTTTAAGGGTTTTTGTTTTCCTTGGGATGTATGTGACAATGTCGACGTGCACTGTAAGTTAAAAAAGATCAGCCAAATTTTGGGCACATTTTAGGATAGCGCCGCCCATTTTAGCCTATTTGCAGCCAATTACTTTTAAATTTGGTTTCTACATAGAGTTCTAGCCAGTAAAAAAAATTCTTAACGTCTTTTTAAAGCTGATTGAGGTGACAAGAAATAAGGTCAATTTTATGCATCTAATGTCATGTAATCTTTGGAAATTATACAATATCAAGTAAATTGGATGAAGGAAGAGACACATTTTTTTCTTTTTTTTTTCAACTTATTCGGGTTTAGTTTCTCAAGCTTTTAAGAAAATTATCGCTCCTTTTTACGGTGAACCAATAGGAAACAAAATGTTTTTACACTATTGTTCCTTTCCCGAAACTTAATTTATGATGTCTTCTGCCTAGTCAAATTACTATCTGAAATTTTTAACCCCTTTGTATTTCATGCTGCGTTTCTTCAATTGTGATCAGATACTTCAACGGGAAAAATTCCATCTAGGGTTCATAGTGCCCACAATTTTAAACAGATTGGACACCAAAACTTTAGACCCTTCCTCACTGCTCTCCCCCACCTTAAATTTGAGGTCTCCTTGCCCCCTAATACTCCTTGAAATTTTCAGCTTGATCCACGAAGCCTTCCCTAGGATGTTGCAGATACTATGGGTCACGTAGCAATATATATATATATATATATATATATATATATATATATATATATATATATATATATATATATATATATATATATATATATATATATATATATATATATATATATATATATATATATATATATATATATATATATATATATCCTTGGGATGTATGTGACAATGTCGACCTGCACTGTAAGTTAAAAAAGATCAGCCAAATTTTGGGCACATTTTAGGATAGCGCCGCCCATTTTAGCCTATTTGCAGCCAATTACTTTTAAATTTGGTTTCTACATAGAGTTCTAGCCAGTAAAAAAAATTCTTAACGTCTTTTTAAAGCTGATTGAGGTGACAAGAAATAAGGTCAATTTTATGCATCTAATGTCATGTAATCTTTGGAAATTATACAATATCAAGTAAATTGGATGAAGGAAGAGACACATTTTTTCTTTTTTTTTTCAACTTATTCGGGTTTATTCGAATAATAAGTTTTATTAAGTTTTATTTATTTTATTCAAGCCTCATATATATATATATATATATATATATATATATATATATATATATATATATATATATATATATATATATATATATATATATATATATATATATATATATATATATATATATATATACCTGACGCGGGGATGCCATGGATATTCTGTGGTAGCCACAACACTGTGCTGGGTAGAGAATTTAGAGTGGCGAAACCCTATATAGGCCAGTGTATTCTCCTGATGAGCCCTTATGTTGGGTGTTGCCTCTGAATTATTTGTCTATATTATTTTTTCTATTGTTCGGTAAATGACGACTTATACTTATTGACGACATGACTGCCTGTCCATGGATTATTCTTTATGGTTGATTGTGTGTGGCTATGCTGTTTGACCTATGTGATTGTATGGATGAGTAGGGTTAAGGCCTCATTCAAGTGCTGGTCTATATTAATCACTAATTTAGGAAAACAGTCTTCCTTTTCTCCTTCTGTCTCCTTTTTTTTTTTTTTTTTTTTTTTTTTTTTTTTTTTTTTTTTTTTTTTTTTTTTTTTTTTTTTTTTTTTTTTTTTTTTTTTGTGCTGTAGCATTGGTGATTTCTCTTTTCATGATATATATATATATATATATATATATATATATACATATATATATATATATATATATATATATATATATATATATATATATATATATATATATATATATATTGACCTTGCTACTTAATCATAAACAGAGTTTAGTCCCTTAAAAGCTTGTAATAAAAAACATGCCTAGGTAGATATGAGGAAACATTGTTTTATGCCTCCTCCTTTGTTCCCTCCCCCAAGTCAAAAGTCCAGATACAGTTGGCTTCCCTTACACTTCCTGACACTATAAACCTGACACCCTAAAATATTCCATCGAAATTGCAGATACGCTATTTGAATAATCTCGTACCACACGTTACAATTTTGACTCAAATTGCTACCCGTAAAAGATTTCTAATTCTCGTGGGATGTCTAGTACAAAAACATTTAAATACATTCGAAAAAACGATTTAATTTAGCTCTCCAACACGAAATCTGAAGTGTCAGTCCCTTGCTATCTAAAAGTTTGAAAACCAAAACAATCCCTGGGTATTAATAATTTGCTATTTTGATAGCCTCGAAATTCGCTGTGTCTAGATTTATGCTTATCCCTATCCTATTATATCCCTATCCTATTATTATATGCTTATCCTATTATTAGTTTCCAGTGTCATTGGGGGCCCCGGATGGCCCCCAGGGGCCATTCCGGTCCCTGGATATTAATAATTTGCTATTTTGATAGCCTTGAAATTCGCTGTGTCTAGATTTATGCTTATCCCCTCCTTTGAGTTAAAACTTGAGGTTCATCCGACTCTTCATATGTATCGAAAGTTTCAATCTCTATCCTCAAAGCCATTTTTAAAATATTGTGAATACCTGATTTTGATAACCTTGGTAAATATGGCGTCCTTTGATTTACAATGCTACTGTAGCCTGAATACATTCCGGTCCTCCAGGGGCTCAAAGCGCTCAAAATTCTAAGCAAATTACACACCTCCCCGTATAAAAAGCGTATAAGCTCCCCTGATTTTTTAACTTGAGTCTCCCAAGTCATCGCCGAAATAATTCAGATATCCTATTTTGAAAATCTGGTAATAGCTGGTGTCTTTTGGTGTACGTAGCAACTTAACCCTGAATTTACCCCGAATCTTACAAGTTCAGAAACAATAAATGATGGCTGGAGACAGAACATATTTCAACCGATGCAAAATTTGCTTCGATATTTGCTGTTCCGCCTGATACAATATTTCTAGCCTCCTGCCTCTCTCCTCTCCTTTTATTACATCACCCGAAAGTTTCAGCTCAAGGATCTGAGCTGCTCCTGCAGATATTGTACTATTGCAAACTTCCTGGGAGAGTTTAGAGAGGGAGGCTTTTAATATGTTGAGATGAAGGAGGAGCGTGCTTAGCTGTGTTGGCCTCAGGCAGCTTGGTGCTGCGGTGGGTTGTTAGTAGTAGTAGAATTATGAGCTATCCTGAAAGTAATCCACTTAGTCTCTTTTGATTGACCCAAGCCTAAGTTCAATCTTCACTCAACGCTCCCAAGATAGCACAGATTATATTATTTTGATAGTCTGGTAAAACATAGTTTCTTCTTAATTCCCATGCTATTTTACCCTAATATTAAGATTCTAAGTAGATTCTATAGTAGCTTAGGGTAGTGAACCATTTAGGTTGACTGACGACAAAACATGTTTAGCCCCTTCCCCGAAAACGAAATTTGAAATCCTCCTACCTGTCCCCCTGCCTTCTACTAAACTATCTGAAAACATTAACTTCCCTCTCGTGTCGTTGATTGCAGATACCATATTTAAGAAATCTTCACATATATAGTACCTTTTGTTCCACCCTTACCCTCTCCAGCAAGCCTTAGTTCCAGTATGACTCCCCGCAAACACTCCCTTAATGCTCCAACTTGATATCACAAGTAATGCCCGACGTATTGCGGATGCGAAATTTTTTTGTAAGCCTGGAAATATATGATGTATTTTGGCTTAACTTGCTGCTTTACTATGCAAAGATTACAAATTACCTTAACAATTAAAATGCAGAAATGTTTTGTAAATTTGAGACAAAAATTTTCATTAATACTTTTCTCCATCTCAAAATCGTTTCCAAGACAAGGTGGGAAACTTGTTCATCACCCAAGCAGTTACCGATATCTTGTAGATATGCTGTTTTGACGACCTTTGGGGGTCAAACAGCAGGTCTTTCGATACACACATCCATCTCCTTAAGTCCAAGTTTGAGATCCACTTGCCGCCTTGTCTCCACACTGCTTGCGAGTGTCAATTTGATTCCGAATACCATTACTGACACATTGTAGATAATTTGAAAAGCTGATTTCGAGAGGGGCAAATATTACCCATTACGCCGAATATCACCCGCCAAAACTTTATACTTGTGAAGAACTCACGCTTACGTGGCAAAATTGGCTATATAGGATTATTTCAAATTCTCATTTTACATAGATGCACCCATGGAATTAGGGGTAGATGCCCCCCCCCTTAAGTTTAGTTAAAGGGATCTCCATTGAGCAGAATTTAAGATATTTATTTGATAAATAGTCTATTTTTTCTTATTTCTTTTACAGCCCTGATGTTTTTGTCTTTCTTTATCTTTTTGTTTTAAGGATCATTAAAAGTAAACTACGATTGAAATTATTTTGAAAGCCACCTTATAGAAGAATTGTTTTGAGCGCCGTAGCTAAGATAAAATTGACTCTTTTAGGGAGAATTAAATATGTTAGGGACAATAATCAGAATTGCGTTTAAGAACACAATTAAAATGTAAAACATTTCAAGATTTTTTAATGGCCTGATTCCAAAACTACATTTTTTTCAATCTAAGTCTTCGGATCATCAGCGGATTAATTGGAATTACTAGCTAAAGGCTATCGGGATAGGAGGTTTATTTTAAATTTGGGTTGAATAAAGAGGATTTGAAGAATTTGTTGTTGGTAAGAGGGGATAGTTTAGATTTAGGTGAGAGAATTTTTAGGAAAGTGTAGACTGGTCCCTGTTTTGTCCTATGTGTGGATGTGTGAATGAAAACTTATTTCATTTTGTATCCGAGTTTGAAGAGCTGTTTGAGTTGCGGAATGAATATTTTGAACTAGTGTTTGGGAGTGAATGCTGATTAATTGAACGGATGGCTGAGAGAAACGCGTATGCTATTAAACAGTGCTACTGAAACAAGTTCAGAAAAAATGGTGTTTGAAACATTGCTCAAGTTTCTGATCTACCATAAGGGCGGAATAAGGTACGATAAGGTCTACTGTAAGGGTGGAAGAAGTTACTACTTAATTTTGTTCTTTGGCCCTGAGTGTTCTTGTTTTTCCTTTTCTTCTTTTTTATTATCTCACTTTTCTCTTTTTTTGTATGAGCGGGCAAAAATAAAATTATTAATATTATATACTAAACAAATGAAAGAACTAACACGAGATTATTTTTTTTAGGATCTTTCCAAGTATTATGGTCGCTTTTTTGACAATCTATCCTAACTCTCATGATGGTCTTCAAAATAGGTTTTGGACACAAAATAGGTTTAGAAAACAGAAAAGGAATAAAATTCTTACTTCGTAACATGCGGAATGTTTCTATTAATATGAATATAATGTTTTCTTCCATTATTACCCACTTTTTTTTATCATTTCAAATAACTTTCTATTCACATTCCATTGTAAATTACCAAGGTGAAACTATTACCAATGTGATTCCCAGAAAAGAGACCATGATATTTTGAAAGAGTTTAAAATAAGAAAAATAATGGTGCTATTTTTTGTTTGGTTAGCATGTCTCCTTCAAAAGCGGCCAAACACTAAATACTCACCGAAGATTCACTTCATTTTCTGGGTTGTCTTAAGGTTTACGTTCCTTTGAAACAAGTGATTTTGTGGAAAGCCAGGAACTGTAAGTTGCTCCGAAAGAAAAAGATGCTAACATCTTTGAATTCACTGGACATAGATCTGTCCATTCACCAGGCCACAATTTCGACATCGTAAAGACTTTTCCTTATAGAAAGATTTAAAATTACCTTAAAAAAGTAGGAAAATTGTCCCTTTGTCAACAGTTTTCTAGTAATGCTCAAAAATTTTCAATTAAAAAAAACCCATGAGCACCAGATTTTAAAACTATAATTTGGTGATGGATAGAGCTGAATCTTACCTATGGAGTGATAGCAAAATTGTTGTCTTTTGTTTATACATTAAAACTATAGGAGAGCAGAAAAGAATCATACAAAAAAATGCAAAGCGAACATGAACCCTTACTTAAAATAATTACTTAAAATTTCAGAATCGAACATTTTCAAGCATTGATTAGAGTCAAAATTAAAACGATTTTTTTATGCCTATTTTTTCAGGTTTTTAAAGATGGTTGATTTTAGCCAAGCTTTTGTTTAATTTGGCTACTATATCAGAACTAAGTACATAATTAGACTGAGCGCTGGATTGAAAAATTCTTTTTCTTCTCTTTCTTTATCTATTATCTGTATCTCTCTTTATCTATTATCTTCTCTTTCTTTATCTTTCTTTAAGTCTTCTATTCCTTTATCCACCAGAGCTCGTATATACTCAATTACAACTGAAGTTATAGCAACGAACACTGACTGAAATTCGCACGATACCTATGACATCTTTATTTTCCAGAAAACTGAGCTTTTAGATTGGCTTACAAAAGTTTGATTGAAAAATCAATTTTTAGATTTGATTAAAAAAGTTTGTATGCTTTAAAAAGTTTCAGGGTACTTTAGATTTTTTTTTGTCTGTCTGACATTGGTATGGAAAGCAGTTGGTATCAAATATACGTCAAGATTAGGAATTATTACAAGTTGTAATGGCCTTACTGTTTTTAGCGTTTTACCTGAGAAATATGTTATCAGCTATGAATTAAATCAATGAATTAATTGAAACTGGTGAATCTAAAAAAAGGAATAGGTCAAAAACTATATAATGTAATACACATTAATTATAACAAATGCAACAATATCACACAATCAGCTCTCAAGGAGAGTCAATCTATCAGTGCATCGAACCCATACACTGCCTTGTATTTGTCGTCAGAAAATGGCCAAATAAATCGAAAATGTGCAAGAATTGGAATTTCAAGTGTCTTTTGTATAGACAAATTTATAACCAAACAGTTTTTCTTTAGTGTTTTTATCCATTTATGTTTTTAAACCATATTGACAGAATTTTATTTTGCTTTACAGGATAGAGAAGCCAAACAGATGTTCAAATCCTTCGCTAATAAAACTCCTGGTTTGCAACCATCAGTCAAGGATGTTGCTGATGTTGCTGAGGCAAAACCTTGGAGCTCTATCAAAAACCAAGAAGACAGAGAGAAGGCTTTGGCTCTTGAGGTTGCAAAGTTAAGAGAAAAACGGAAACAAAAAGAACAAGATGGGAGTTTGCCCAACCCAGGTAAATTTAATAATTTTTCCTCTCTATTTTATATTTTCATTGCTCCTCCTTGGTTTCTTTTTCTTTGTTATTGATCCATTTTTGCTAAGGACGTCCATAAAGACAAATATTTCTCATATTTCATGCTGAAAGCCTTATTTATCGATTCATTTTAAGCAATTTTTCTTCTTTCAAGAATAGTTTAGAAGCAGTCGGGTTCGTTAACGCAGAGCTGCCACTTGCTAGGATTTAAGTTTTGAGTTTCAAATTTTTTTTAGTGAGCTGAATTTTCTGTCAAAGTTGCTTGGACTCCGTCCCACGTCGGCTGGTCCATAAAGTGACAACGGCGCCTCACTGCGGCAAAATTTGAAAAGCTTGCAGTCACAGGTGTTCCAAAGATGTCCCCGCCTGTTCAGCATTCTTCATAGGTATCGTTCAAACATCGCTTTCTGCTAGCCACGTCTTATAATACTAGGATGGTCACAGTGCTGAATACTGTGAGAGAGCATGCAGTGACCCACACGGACCTTGTGGTTCCAACAATCGTCATATACTTCTCTGGATCTTTGGAAAAAATCAATAATTGCTTGTTTTTTCACGCGCGACGGTGTTCGTCATTCTATCAGACGGGTCGTATCCCAAGTTACACTACAGGCAGTAATTTTCAAAACCTTCTATTCGTTTTTCAAGCTATTTTGTAAGTACTTATGCCTTGACTTTGACAATTAGTACAGAGAAGGCATTACCATTTGGGAGTCAGAACTTAACCTTCAGAGAGTAAGCAGATTTGAGATTCAGCTTAATTTGGCAAAATGATTGCTTGCATAAGCAATGCTTGTAGTAATTCTGGTGATCCAAGATTTCGTCAAAATTTATGAGGCTTCGAAAATACTTAAATTCTACGCTCTTCGGTACTAGTATTCAGTGCCCAGCTCAGCGTTGTATTGATGCTCATATGTTGTAAAGATTTTGCTTTTGATAAGGACTGTGCCTCTTAGTACAGGTTGGACAATACTATTTTGGAATTGAAGCTTGGCCTTTATAACGTTTTCCCAGACTTAACTTAATTTGATAAAAATCAAAACTGTGCTTTGGATGGACGAAAAAGATGAATTTCATTGCCAATAAACACCGATAAATTCGGCAGGACAGTGATGAGTATCAAAATTGAGTTTGAGGCTAATTGACGAATTAACAGTCCCGCTATGCACATTTCCAAAACAAAGGGGCAGATTGAAATGAAAGAGATGGTTGTCGTTGACAATGTCATAGTAGATCAATAATTAATTATGACAGGCATTTTGAGCGTTGTCGAAAGAAACAGAACAGAGATAAGAAGGCCATGTAATACAAAATAAACAATTCAAAAGTTGGATGGGAAAATAGGACCAGCGCCCGGTCAAAGGTCAAAGAATCAAACTCTTCTATAAAATCACAAACTTTACGAGGTTGTCGTTTTTTTTTAACTAGAAGAAAAGGAGCAATTTTTTGTTATCAAGGATTTTTGAAAAACACCAAGGCGATTTTTCAAAGCCTATAGGAGTTATTCTACATAAGGACCAAAAGAACACGTGCTTGCTGATGATGGTTCTCATGTGAATAACCCCCTTGTAACTGAACCCACGTTTAACTTAATACCCGTTTAATTCAGCCCTCATTCAACTAGAACCCCATTAGGTAAAGTAAGTTTTATTTGAACGATTCCATAACGTCAGAACATCTGATTAGGAAATTTGGCGCTTTGCATTGATATTTCAGTTCTATAGTTTTATCAGTTTTTTTTTCAAAAGGAAATAATGTGGTCGACATGAATGCAGACTCGCAGCTAAATTAAATTTAGTCAATTCCATTTTCTTAGAAAGCGAAAATAATCATGCCAAGACAGCTAAAACGAAAGCTGAATGCAAAGAATCAAAAGGAAACAAAAACAAAACCCCGACCCCGTCCCATTCTCCAAAAAAAAAGTCCTAGAAATACGTGTGACTAAAATAATGTTTTGGCATCTGCAAAAGTCTTTTGTTATGTCATATTGAAGCTTTATAATTAATCTACAGCAAATTATGCAAGCCTGGCCATCAGCAGATCTATTGAGGTGCTATATTCCCTCTCCCTCTGGCTCCAAAGATGCCCACGACAAAATAGTTCGGTTAGCGACTGACAATAAATTTATTAACTAGAATGATTAAATGGTCTTAACATAATTCTGAAACATTCCAAGTTTTATACCAAACTTGCGCTTAACCCGAAACTGGAAAGATAATGAGAAGAATGGTGAGGGTTAACTTAATGTATAATTTAAAAATGCTTTCTGATGAGAAGCTTTACGTAATTTACAAATTCGTGGCAGAATATTTACAACAATTTCAGCAATAAGCATTACATTATATTCTTCTTATATCAGGAATACGTTTCTTTTGATGTCCTTCAATTTTCTTAAAACTCAGTAAGATTTTCACGAAAAAAAGTTCTTATCATACGTTTCGTATTTTCTTGGATATAGCTATTCTACCAGCTATTAGAAGAAAAACAAAGGTCCCACATGAAATTTTGAAGGACATTTTTATGGCACAAAAATAGGAGTGTAAAAGAGGAAAAATTTGAGGGAATATTTTTCCTTACCTCGAAAAAATAGTTTTGACGGTCCGTGGCACAATACTATTATCTAAAACCACAGACTATTGTGAAATCTAATAGATAATCTGTGTTAAACTATTACGTTGCCCCTTTGTAGTAAAATATTTTTGTGGCAAATTTAAAATAGTCCCACCACATCGTGGATTCCTCTCACACTATTTATAACATTTGGGTTATTTCCCTGTTGCAATGTGTTGATCAGAAGTTAGCACTGGAAATTTCCGTATTTGCAAAAACGTATTCAACCCCGCTCTCCCTCCTTTGGAAATCCTGGATACGCCACTCAGTCAAGTCATGTCTGTGAGATGGGACAGTACCGAACCACTTCACTAGCTCACCCCCTCTGTTTGTGCTTTCACAATCATAAATAGTACATGTTCTCACCATTGTCCGAAGTACGTCTTACAACTATTAAGAATGCAATGGGTAGCTTAAACATAGACAATTAGGAGGGACTTTTATATGCGCCGAGACTGTTGTAGACAGATATTTTTCAGGATGAACCTACTGTATAAATTTCTCTATAGTGGTCCATAGTAATCAAAAGATGAAAATAGTCAAATGAGAAAAAATGCCAATTATAGCTGATTCAGGAATGGTAATTATTATTTTGATTTACCTTGATAGTAAAATGTTGTTTTGAAAGAAAAAATTGCGGATTTTTGAAAAAGAACCCAAAAGCCCTCGAAAAAGGTGACAAATCGGAACGAACAGTACAACTTCGAAATTACCATTGTCGAAAACCCTATTCAAGAAGCTCAGAGCCCAAAGAACAACAAGGAAAATCGCTTTTCTTTTTCATGGATAGCACTGTTCTCTAGCATTTCCTTTGATTTCTGTCGCCGGTAATTGGGCACTGGAACATCTTTGAGAGTTATTTAAGGGCGTATTTAAAAGCTAGTTTTATATCTTACTGTTTTTCATAAATTTGACTTGATAGCACTGTCATGGAGTACCACATGCTACCCTAAAAGTGAAATTCGCGTGCCATTTCCAGAATGGAATGGCTGGACGGGCACTGGAACATCATAAAGAGCTGTTTAAGGGCTCATTTATAAGTTGATTTTTCAATATAGTTGTTTCTTATAAATTTGAATTGATAACGCCAACATAATCAAATTTTTTACAATAAACATATTTTTAATCAACTTTTTTTTCACTTTTTTGTTAAAACACAGCCGATTCATTCAAATGGAGCTAATTTTGCATTTCAAGTAGAGTCGATTGTGTCGTCGGACATTCTTGTTCCATTTGATGATTCGGATTTCTTAGTGACTGAAGTTTATGCTATTCTTACAAAATTGGATACGTCTAAAGCGCCGGATATAGGCGGTTTCCCGAACATAATGATAAGACAAATTGCTCATGAAATTGTAGAACCACTTACTTATATACTTAACTTACCTTTGGCGCATGGACTGTGTCCTTCAGGGTGGAAGAAGGCCTTGGTAAAGCCACTTCACAAAAGTGGCTCCAAGTAGGATTTTAAAAGCTATCGGCCGATTTCAATTACGTCTATTTTTTGCCGAGTGATGGAAAAGTTGATTGTTTCACGCGTTTAAAAGTATTTTGATGAAAAACATCTTTGGAATCCTGCTCAGCATGGTTTTCGAAAAAGTAGGTTTTGTAATACTCAGCTTCTTGAGGTTATATTGGATTTTCAACGTTTTGCTGATTTAGTTGTACCCTTTGACTGAGGATGAAGGATGACAGATTGCCGAAGATTGTCCTTTTTGGCCAACTGTCTGGGGCTACACGGAAATCAGGTCGTCCTTGTCTGGGTTGGGAGGATGTCATAAATAAAGATTTAAAAAAAATGGGAACTTCCTGGGATGGTGTAAAGAGGGAGGCCTTGAATAGATTAGGTTGGAGGAGGAGCGTGCGTAGCTGTGTTGGCCTCAGGCGGCTCGGTGCTGCAGTGAGTTATTATTATTATTAGTAGTAGTAGTAGTAGTAGTAGTAGTAGTAGTAGTAGTAGTAGTAGTTTGACTGCATTTATATTGACTTCTCGAAGGCCTTCGAAAGCCTTACCCATCCTTCTTCAAAATTGTGTAGCTTATTAACTGGGTAAAAAAAAAAACAATTGCATTTATTGCTGATTATCTAAATGGAAGAACTCAGCAGGTTGTTGTTGGTGAAGCTATGTTATCCTCAATTGATGTTTTGAGCGGAGTCCCCCAGGGTAGCTGCCTGGGCCCAATTGTTTATTTATCAATGATCTGCCTTCCTCTGTTCAGCATTCTACTGTGAAAATGTTCGCGGAAGATGTAAAACTTTATCGACCAGTACGAGACCAAAACGATGTGTAACTTTTACAGGAGGATCTTGACTCTCTAACTTATTGGTGCGAATCTAATTCCATGTTCATAAACCCTTCTAATTGTGTTGCTCTACACTATGCTCGTAAACTCCCATCTGTGCATGGTTACCAGCTGTCTGGCATACGAATCCCTTCTAACGAAATAGTGCGTTACCTTGGCGTTTACTTTGATACCCAATTGAAATTTGATAAGCATGTTTGGGAAATTGTGAAGAATGCAAATTATCGTTTGCCGTCTATAAAGAGAAGCTTTTCCTATTAGAGAAGCGCCTTTCCTATCCGCAGAGACTTTCTAGGCTTCAACTCCCGTCGTTGAAGTTTCGTAGAAGTCGTAGTGACCTTATAAATGTGTTTCGTATACTTAAGGAGTGGATGATGTTGATCCAAATTTATTTTTCAAATTTAGCCGTTATCACTTTACTCGTCAGCATGATAACAAATTATATCCCCCAAAACCCCTGAAAAAATTGGTCAACTATCTTTCGTTAGTAGAGTTGCCGGACCATGGAACGGTTTGCCTTTGGAGGTTGTCGAGGCAGAGAGTGTTCAAATTTTTAAGAGTGTATTAGTAAATACGCCTTTTTATTTAGACGCTTTTGTTGTGTGGTTTCGTGTTATTTAGAAGTTTTTGCTGTTTAGTTTGTCGTTGCCAATTTACTTTAGATTAGTATTATGATTTTGTGTTTTTGCGACAAGCATTGATGCCTACCGCTATTCGTAATAATAAATAAATAAATAAATAAAGTGGCATATGGCACCCAAAAAGTGCATTCTGGGTGCCTTTTCCGGAATAGAAAGTCTGGGAAGAACAAAACGATACTATAATAATATTCACTGCTCAAAACCCTATTTCTAAGCTTTTACCCCCCCCCCCCCTATTTTATATTCCTCCCTCACAGGCTCCGTGAAATTATTCATAAATCCTCTATTGACCAGCAGAACTAGATGGCTATTGCAACGTGATAGAGAGCTGCTTAAGGGATTATTTAAAAGCTAATTTTTATTCTAATCACTTTTCATAAGGATAACTTGATAACGCCTTCTTAAAGTACCGTATGGTATTAAAAATTGTCTTTTTGGCTGTTTTTCCATTAAAAAAAAGGAATCAAAACACCAAAAAAGGCTTTCTCAAATAAAATAAAAATCTAAAATAAATTGATAAAGGGCATCCCTTCCCCCGTCAGTTGCCACCCATAGGACTAGCACGCAGGAAACATTGCATAGAGATATTTAAAAACGTTCAGTCTAAAGCTATTGATCATTTCAGTGTGCTTTTTGAGGATTTACAGAGGGTAAAAGCATTAAAAAGCTACATCGAGTGGTGATAAAATTTGTGATCTAATCAAAATCTGGTAACTTGATAATTCAAATACAATGCAAAATACTCTCATTTATAAGACGCTTAAATCTAGTGGTGATAGGTCTGCTTTGCGGGTTTGGTAATAAAAGTTCGATTCTTGGATATAATTTTTTTTTTTTACCACGTATTCTTTTTCAAGCAGCGACTCATTTCCAATCGTTAGTTCTCCTAAAATGCTAAAGTCAAAGAAGTAAAAATAAAGGAATTTTTTTTAAAGTATGTAAACTACACACTCTTTTTCTAATTTCATATATGTTTAAACTTTCTATTTACAACTCCTCAAAGATGCGAAGGACAAATTCCCCATGTACTCTTTTTATGACAAATCACACATTTTTAAGTTAAGCAAATATTTAATCCCTTATTTTAGCAAAAAGTTTTAGTATTTTCGTTAGTTTCTTTGCCTAATTTGAAAAAAAGTTTTATAATTTTATTTTCACTATTTAAAAAATATAAGAACTTACGAATTTTAATAAAAAAAAGCAAAGTTCTCCCGATGAAATCAAAGAGTGATGTTAATCCTTAAGGGTAACCAAAAATTAATGCTTCGCGGTTTAAGTGATTTATTTTTGAAAAAAAAGTGTTTCAAACAAAAAGGCTCGTGATTTTTCCCAGATTGCAAAATTCTGACTGCTTTAACTAGAAATTCTGGAGACACTAGAATATTTTTTTTATTTATTTCATGCCTGGTAAGAGACTATTGAAAGCTTTATGTACTACTTTTCTATTTTCTGCAGGCCACTTAAGGGGTTTCCCTTTTTACATTTCTGTTTTGTTGCATTGGCTTTGTGACTTCTATAAAGTGATTTCAGTGCAGCTGTTACGTCCTAGTAATGGCAAAAAATATTTTTTTAACGATCATCTAATTTTGGTATGGGTGATTTTACACATTGCAGTGGGTTTAGCCCCAGTTTAATTGATCATATTTTATACAGTTTATCTCTCTGGCCCCAGATGGGGGATCTCAGGGTCCTAGAGTTGGTTGGATCTGACCATTTGCCATTGAATTTTAAGCTGAGAGCGTGTATTCAACGGTCGGAAAAGGTAAATGGAAGGTCTATGTGTGAGGAAAGGATCCTTAAACCAGTTTGGATAGCCAAGGAGAAAGAAGAAAATCGAAAAATTCGATTTTTGAATCTTTCAGAACCAGCTGAATTGGATCAAGCTGTTTTTAGTAATTGCAAGTAGAATTTACGAGAGCATCAAGCCTTCATCTCATGATAGGAAACATCCAGCTAAAAAAAAGATGAAAATTTTTTCGATGAGGAATGCAGACAGAAAGGGGAAAAGGTAATTAGGGTTTTCAGGCTACTTAAAGCAACAGACCCATTCGATCAGGAAATGCATTTGTGCAGGCTAGCTGAATATCGGAAATTAAGGTCAGAGAGGCAGATAAAGACTAATTGGAAAATTAGGAGAATTTATGGTGTAAATAACCCTAGAGAGTTTTCGTCAGTAGTTAAATTTTCAATTCAGGGCTTGGGAATAAGAGATGTCTCACCAGTTGAAACGTGGCCAGATTATTTTGAAAATAGGGAGTAAGAATATGTCAGGACGAAGTCGAATGGTTCAGAAGATAGAGAGTTAAGTGTAGGGATGGTAACATATCCTTTAAGACAGAATTATTGCGATTTTATTCAGTCTGTATCTCAACAAGAAATTTGAGATTAGTTTAAAAAGGTTAATGATTATTCGTGTCCAGGAACAGACCTACGAAGGCCCTGAGGTTAAGAAGGACAACTTTAATACCCATGTTGGCCGCAATTTTCTGATTTATTGTGGATAACCTGGTTGGTCTCGCTCATATGACACTTCGGTAGCAGCGCCTCTTTTTATGGCATTTGGTATTTATCAAACGTCATATAGCGATCGCAAATTCTGTCAGTCTGTCGGTCCCGGTTTTGCCTGTTTAGGCACTTCCAGATAAGCTAGGACGATAAAATTTGGCAGGCGTATCAGGGACCAGACCAGATGAAATTAGAAATAGTCATTTTCACGATTTGACCATGTGGAGGGGAGTGGGGGGACGGTTAATTTGGAAAAAATAGAAAAAATGAGGTATTTTTAACTTACGACCGGGTGATCGGATCTTAATGAAGTTTGATATTTAAAAAGATATCGTGTCTCAGAGCTATTGTTTTAAATCTGGTGACATTGGGGGGAGCTGGAGGGGGGAACTAAAATCTTGGAAAACGATTAGAGTGGAGGGATCGGGATGAATTGGTGGGAAAAATAAACACAAGTTCTAGATACATGATTGACATAACTGGAGCGGATCTGCTCTCTTTAGGGGAGTTGGGGGGAGGGTCAATTCTGAAAATTAGAAAAAATTAGGTATTTTGAACCTACGAAGGAGTGATAGGATCTTAATGAAATTTCATATTTAGAAGGACCTTGGAACTTAGACCTCTTATTTTAAATCACGACCGGATCAAGTGTCATTGGGGGGGAGTTGGGGGGGGGAAGTCTTGGAAAACACTTAGAGTGGGGAGATCAGGATGAAACCTGGTGGGAAGAACAAGCACAAGTCCAAGACACGTGACTGACGTAACCGGACCGGGTCAGCTCTCTTTGGGGGAATTGGGGGGGGGGGTAATTTGGAAAAATAGAAAATATGAAGTATTTGTAACTTACGAATGGGTGATCAGGTCTTAATGAAAATTAATATTTAGAAAGATCTTGTGCTTCAGAGCTCTTATTTTAAATCCTGACCAGATCTGATGACTTTGGGGGAGTCGGGGGGGGGGAAACCGGAAATCTTGGAAAACGTAAAAATTGAGGTATCTTTATCTTATGAATGGGTGATCGGATCGTAATGAAACTTGATATTTAGAAAGATCTTATGTCTCAGACGCTCCATTTTCAATCCGGATCGGACCGGGGACACAGGGGGCATGGGGGAGGAACAGAAAATCTTGGGAACCGGAAATCTTGGAAAACGCTTAGAGTGGAGGGATCGGTATGAAACTTGATGGGAACAATAAGCACAAGTTCCAGATACGTAATTGACATAATTGGAATGGATCCGATCTCTTTGGGGGAGTTGGCGGGGGTGGGGGATTTCTAGTGCTTTGGCGAGTTCGGTGCTTCTGGACGTACTAGGACGATTAAAATTGGTAGGCGTGTCAGGGACCTGCACAAATTGACTTGATAGCAGTCTTTTCCCCGATCCGACCATCTGGGAGGCTGGAGAAAGAGGAAAAATGGAAAAAATGAGTTATTTTTAACTTACGAATGGGTGATCGGATCTTAATGAAATTTGATATTGGAAGGACCTCGTGTCTCAGAGCTCTTATTTTAAATCACTACCGGATCCGGTGATATTTGGGGGAGTAAGAAGGGGAAATGGGAAATCTTGGAAAACGCTTAGAATGGAGAGATCGAGATGAAACTTGGTTGAAAAAATAAACACAAGCTCTAGATACGTGATTGACGTAACCGGACTGAATCTGCCCTTTTTGGAGAGTTGGGGGGGGGGTTAATTCGCTAAAAATAGAAAAATTGAGGTATTTTTAACATACGAACGGCTGACCGGATCTTAAGGAAATTTGATATTTAGAAGGAACTCATGTCTCAGAGCTCTTATTTTAAATTCCGACCAGATTTGGTGACATTGGGGGGGGGGAGTTGGAGGGGGGAACGGGAAATCTTGGAAAACACTTAAATTGGAGAGATCGGGATGAAACTTGGTGGGTAGAATAAGCAAATGTCTTAGATACGTGATTGACGCAACCGGACTGGATACGTTCTGTTTGGGGAGTTAGGGGGAGGTACAGTGCCTTGGCGAGTTCAGTGCTTTTGGACGTGCTAGGACGATGAAAATTGGTATGCGTGATAGGGACCTGCACAAATTGACTTGATAACAGTCGTTTTCCCCGATTCGACCATCTGGGGGAGGGACGAAGGGAGGGGAAAAATTAGAAAAAATGAAGCGTTTTTAAAATACGAGCGGATGATCGGATCTTAATTAATTTTGATATTTAGAAGGACCTCGTGTCTCAGAGTTCTTATTTCAAATCCCGACCGGCGTCAAGCCTCTGATTTTTCTTTTAAATCAATCTATTGTTCCTTAGTATTTTGCTAGAGCTCATGCAATATGAGCTCTTGGCTCTTCCGACCTCGTCACAAGTGCCATATGAGCTCTTAGCTCTTGTTAAGAAAGGTATTAGGAAATTACATGAAAATTTTATATCTTTCTTTATGGGGAATGTGGTAAGTAAATTGTTCTGTATGGCTCTGGAATTTAGGCTAAGAAATTGGTTTGATAAGGAGGAAATGCTTAGCCTGATGCAAGTGGGATTCAAATCGACATTCAGCACTGTTCACCATATTTGTACTTTGAATATACTGAGAAAGGAAAAACTTCGGCTATTCGTAGCCTTTTTATACCTGAAAAATGCTTTTTACTCGGTAAATAGAAGTTGTTGATTGAAAGTCTGTTAGAAATAGGCTTGCCGTCTTGTTTTGTAGTAATAATAGCAGACATGTGTTGGAGGGTGAAATTTGTTAGTGAAGGCTATGGGAAATTTTTCTAGGCTGGTCACATCTCATGTGGGTATGAAACAAGGATGTACTTTGTCTCCTAAGCTTTTCTTCTTGTTTGTTAATGATTTAATAGTTTTATGAATAGTAAAGGAACCTCTTATGTATCTTCAGGCTGGTTTAGTTTATCATGTATGTTATTCGCAGATCACATAACTCTAGTCTAGTGGCAGATAGTAGAGACAATCTTCAGAAGCAATTAGATATATTAAAAATTATTTTGAAAAGAAGAATTTAGAGTTGAATGCCAAGGAGTCAGTAGTATTAGTATTTAGGAGCAAAGGGGACGTTTATTCTGAGGTTGATTTAATTTTGGAGGAACGATGTTAGATGTTAAAGAAGAATTTGTTTATTTGGGCTTTAAATTAGTGCATTAAGGGGGATGTCTAGGCATGTAGAAGATTGTAATTTAGGTCAGTTAGCTGACATGAGGATCCAGAAAAAAAAAATTTCCAGACAAAAGTAAACTTTGGGGTTCTCAGGTTTGGGGTTTTGCTAAAAAAGCTAAGCTAAAAATAGTTCAGCTAAGATATTTTACGAGAATTTTAGTCTTGAAGGGATTCATTTAGTTCAATGGTACTGAAGGGAGATTTGGAGCTTTTCACTTTAAGGAGTGTAGATTGGTTCGAATGATGAAATTCTGGGAGAAAATAAATAGGGATTCATCTTTGAGGGGATAGCTTTTTACTTTTTTTAGGATTTGAATTTTATAATGGTTGGTGTTGGTTGGTTAAAATGTTGAACCTTAGTGTGTTTTTTTTGTCTTTTTGTTATTCTTTTTCTCTTCTTCTTTTTTGATTTATTTTATCTAAAGTTGTATTTTCTGCCTGAGCTTTGTTTCTAGACTGTATTCTGTGTTGCTATTGCCCGCAGACTTTTTGAAATAAATCTTATCTTGTCTTAATGCTTGTTACAGAAATTAGAAAGAATTACTGAGTCAGGCTTAAACAGAAATTACCACAAACACGAGAGCTGCTACCACAACTGCTACTATCAACCGCTACACCAAGCCGTCTGGAGCAAACAGCTACTTACGCTCCTCCATCCAAATCTATTTAAGACCAACCTATTTGCACCCTCCCTGGAAGTTCCCATTTCCTTTAAATCTTTCTTTATGACATCCTTCCACCCCAACCGCGGACGACCTGCTTTCCATTTAGTCCTAGGCAGTTGACCAAAAGGGATAATCCTTTTCGTGTAGCCTACTGTTTGAAATACGGTCAGTCAGCCGGCTAACCAGAACAATCCGTAGGCAATTTCTCTGGAAAACATCTAGCAAAATATTTATCCGCTTTTCGGAGCACCCATGTTTCAGAGTCATATTTGACCACTGTTGTCACTGTGACTTGTAATATTCTAATCTTGGTTTGCAGACTTATCTTCTTATTCTTCCAAACTTTTTTTTAACTGTGAAAAAAACACCCTGAGCCTTGGCTATTCTACTTTTAACATCTTCACTGCTCCCACCATCTTTACTAATAATACTAATAAGGTAAGTGAAGCCGTCCACCGTCCATCTTCATAAAATATATGCTTTACTGAAAACAAAATATCTTTTTAGCATATTCTGACTTACAAATTGTAACGATAAATAATCAAACAAGGCTGAGATAACCTGTAAAATCACTATTCGTTTTTTTCCTTGTAGTCTTAACTATTGCGGTGACTTACTTTTTTCGATATTTTTACGAATAACATATAGACTGTTTAAAATCCTCTCTTTGAGATAAAATACGAATGTTTTAAAGATTTATGAAGGAATAGAGGGGGGGGAGAGGGGAATGGAGCAAAACTGATTTTAACACACATTAGCCTTGTGACATTTTGTTCCGTCGTGTTCAATTTCTTGATGAATAAAAACACTGCCTGAAATGAAGATCGTTTTCAGTATAGTGCAAAGGACGCTATGGCCTTTAGAAGATATAGGGAGTAGTGATTCTACTTCTCTGGTAATTTCCTTTTTTTCTGATAATTTGGATTTTTACTTTCTTTAGGATTTATTTATCCATCTATAGTAGTATCTTATTTTTATATCTGAGGTCACCTTGTAAAAGCAAAATTGTGACATCCCTTGTCAAAATTGAGATACGAACCCTATCAGTGTCATTTTTTAGGAGTTTCCTAGTGGTGTAGTACGATAGTGGTGTACTACAACAAAGTGGTGTAGTTTCCTAGTGGTGTTTTTGTCATACGATGCCTCACAACTGAGCACATCGACAATTCAACTTTATCTTAAGTGCATGTTCCCCTCTTTTGTGAAAGTAAAAATTATCGTAACTGGCTGGGGAATTAAACTGGGATATTTTGTCGTAACTGTGTAACCTCAGTCCTAGACATGAAAGAAGATGGAGAAGAAAGAATTTTTAGAATACGAATATGAATAATAGAAAGAATACGTCAAGGCAGGAATTTATTGAAGCATTCAGCTGTTTTTTCTCCCTGAGGTTCCAGTAATTTGGTCTACAGAAGGATCTAAGAGATTATCGGGCAGTATTCAGAGTACATCATTAAAGAGAGAAAAGGCTCAGTTAAATATGGGTGCATAGTGATGTAGCATAGTTCAGTATGCTTAGAAATCAATAAGTTTTGGAAACTCAACGCAAAACAGAAGAAAATGTACTACCTGAAAACTGTAAAGTTGGGTCGAAAAAAAAAACGAAACACAAGGGTTAGTTTCCGGGAGATACTATCTAACAGGGAAGGGTTATTACGAGAAGAGTTTGTGTAAACTTTTATCTGTTAAACCTTAATATTTCTGAAAAACGAATATACTTTTATCAGAGGGATAGTAAGATATCTGGTACAAGCAAGCTTCAACGAAATGTAGCTAAGATACCCTGTAACAAAACATAATCAGGAGACGCTGACACACTCGAAAGATATTCCGAATTCTTTCCAAAAATAGAGTCTCACAACCAGAGGCGCCATTTGGACCAAATCTTCGGGTGGGTATAAACTCCATCTTGGGCCCCCCCCGATTCACTTCGTGTCGCGTAATCATAAGGGAAATGGGCATTTGACAGAACTCGAGATTTTTATTATGTATCTTACCTACTTTCAAAGTTTACAATAATTAATAGCAAATAGCATAATTACCCCAAGGATCGTCAAGTAATTACGCTCTTTGGTTAATAGGCGTGCAGAAATTTCAAATCAATTGGACAGAATGAATTATGTTGGACATAATGGATTATTATGGCCGGCAAAGGGCCCTTTGTGGTGGAAGCTTGGGCCCCCTGGAAAATCTGGGGTGGGTATTTGCCCACCCCTGACCCCCCCCCCCCCCAATGGCGCCTCTGCTCACAACCATAGGTCAGACTCGAAAAAAGAACATGTAGATGGAACTCTGAATGTTTCCAAAAATTATGAACTTTATTTAGAAGTCTATAGTAATGAAGGAAGGTCTCCACTGTCTTTAAGAATTCATAGGAATATTTTCAACCAAAATTACAATCAGGGCTTTCATAAGCCCTAGTAGGGCTTAAGTGACACGTGTGAGGAGAAACGTGTGGCCGAAAAACAAGCTGTTGAGTGCGAGAACCGAAAAGAAGAGTATGGAACGACATGACATTGGTAAGACTGAGACTTGAGAGGAGAGAAAAAAGGATAGGGTTAATAGTTCCTTACCTACTCTATGCTTCGATCTTTAAAATGTATTTACACTTCTTTGTGGGAAGGAAAATGATTTTTCTAGAAAATAAAAACAGTGCCTTATGTTTTGAAGGTTGTATTCCCATATTATTGGGATTAAGGGTAGCGCATTGAATAAGTGCACTGCGTAGTGTGACCAGAAACAGTTGTAGGTTGTAGAGCAAACAAAGTAGCAAGTGGTGTTTTCTTTTTGATGGTTGAAAGAATTCTGTCCACCTATTTTGACGTTTCTGAAATTATCACTTGGTCGGATTCATGTGTGCCCCAGAACTGATATTCAATCATGAGCTTTGGTATTCAAAATGTACTTTGTAAGTACCGTAGACTGTTATAAGTAACAATGAAATACTCTGGGCCAAATCACTGGAGCATACAGGAAGTACATACAGTCCATGGCTGTTTTGTAAGATGTCTGAAGCCTTCTAAAGTATATCCACCGCTGGGCCTGGTGAAGCAGGTCAAAAAGGTAGCAGAAAGCATCTGTCCATCATTATTTAAAAGAACATCAGGCCTTCCAAGATCTATAAGTACGCTAATTTTCCATTTTCGCATTCGAAAAGAGTTGGTTGTAAATTGTCGTTTCCTGATGAATCGGTCTCTGAAATAAAAATTGCTCTGAAGGGTAAACTTAAGGCAAAGAAAGACACTTCTTCCACATAAGCAGTTGAGTTTCTTGTGGTCCCAAAGGGGCTGGATTTCAAACCCGTTATTCCTATTGAAAAAATTAAAAAAGTGGAGTCAGTCCATCTGAGACAATTATGTCTCCTCCGAGTGTAGAATGCTGCAGGGACGTTTTTGCTTGCATGGGTCGAAACAACAGCCGTCCATCTACTGCAGTACAGACAGCATGCCCAGAAGAAGAAGTGTTTGAAATAATATTCTTATGAAAAACTTTTATATCAAAATAAAAAGTAGTGTTTGAAATAAGGGTTTAATTTAAATACCTTAAAGCTAATTCAATTTGAATGAAAAAAGAAACAGAGTAGAGTAATTCATTCGGTATATACTGCTTCCCAAAAATTTGTTGTTGACACTCTATTATTGTTGATCCTAATTCTATAGGATCCCTTTTTTTTGGATTTTAGACTGTAAACATCATTTAAAATTGATACCATTACTGAAGCTATAGATAACTGTGATCCTACTTTAAAAGAGAAGTTAATTACCCTATTTTGCACTTTGGCGCCAATTTAAGGTCTATAAGGCATCTGTTCTACTTTATGCTAATGATAGCAAAATTTGGGTAACCCCTCTCCGTTCATCGAGAAAAGCTGAGAAGAAGGGAAGGCAATTAGTAAAGACCTAATCAGTTACCTTGCTTTTGATTTTTTTTTTTACTTAGTAATTGATATTTCTGAAGTTGGGCTAATCATTTTGGATTAAAATTCAGCATAAACGATCAATTTAGTGCGAGAAGGTAGAAACACCATGTTCCAGCTCCAAGAAGCCTTGGCTATGCCTGAGCAAACCTTGACGAAAAATTGTCTTAAAAAAGCGAAAAAGGAATTCAAGCGCTGTTATGCGCCTTATGTTTTAATATTAACTCTTTGCAAATCACCAGCAAGAATTCGGGAGATTGTCTAGCCTTTCCAGCTGAACTGTGAACTGTTTTTGGTTTATAAGAGTCGCTTGTACTTCTTATTACTGATTTTTATCTTTTATCCCCCTCAACAAAAAGGAGGAAAAAACATTCTAGTATAAACAATGCTATATGAAAATTATAATTCTATGTGAAAATTATCTATATTTAGCTCGCTTAGGTATGAGAAGGTTATGGTATTTTTGTGTGCTCACAATTAACAGGTATTTTTTTTTAAACTCATGATAATTTGTAGTTATTTTATTATGTGAAGCAAACAGAATGGGTAACTGACAAGAGCAGAAACTGGCACTAGTGTCGATAGGAAAAAATATCTACGCTATCTAGCATGTGCCGATACTAGATACTTTTCTAGCTCTGTAATGATTTTTATGTGAGGAGCTAAGATCAGATACGTATACTACCCTAATTATATCAATTGCACTGATTATATTAATTATTCTTATTATTGCACTGAAAAATATCAAGTGTCGCCAAAAGCTAGATGGCGTTGATAGTTTTTCTGTCGACACTAGCGCCAGTTTCTACTCTTTTAAGCTACCCATACTGTTTGATATGGAGAGTTTCTAGGGCAGCATTTTGTATCAGTGGCTTGTGAAAGCCCCAACAACGCAACAGGGCCTCAACTATAAATTAAATCGTCTTTCTTTAAAAGTATTTTCCAGATTGAATACAAGTTGCTTCATTTTTCTTCCCTCTCTTTCGACATGATTTCCTTTTCTTTTTAGTCATACTTTTTTCATTTTCTCCGATCCCCTCTTCTTTTTTCTTCTTAAATATAATGAGATTTACTTAGACGGTTGTATTGGGTATCTCGTCTAGTGGACATAGATGCCGTCTTTCGCATTATTCCAGTATTTTTCAATTTTCTATTTTTAGTTACACCACGCTCAGACTGTGCCCTGGAAACAATTCTTCTAAGAAACAGTATGAACATAACCACGCACTAGTTCAAACTGTGACAGGGACTTTGTATTGAAAATAGAGCAGAATGCAGATAAAGTAGAATGAGCGCGACTAATTATAGTTTGTCCTTGAACTACTCAACAAACTATCTTTCAACTCCATCGCCAAGATACTCGCGGAATTATGACATTTCACCGCGATCATGTAATTTGTCGCGACAATGTGATTCCTCTAATTACAGTTCTTATAGCAGTCACTGTACTAAGACTAGAGTTCCGAGGCTGCCCACAAACTCTGGATATAATTGTGTCTCCTCTAGATCATATTCAGGCATCCATAGCAGTCTGAGTTGCCCTTTAGCTAAAGGATCATACAACCGAAGCACTGCTCTTTACAAAAGTATAGATAATCCAACAGATTATCATAATAACAAATCCCGTGCAAGTAGTGTAGGAAGTGACTTTTGCAGTTTGACAACTAGCTGGAGAGATAGACGTGTTCCTGACGCTCATGAAACCTATAATTTTCATACCAGGAATAAGTTAAAAGGTCATTTCTCTCATTTCATGTTGGATAATCTATGATATTTTTTGTGTGTGTGGAAACCAACCGCCTATATAGCTAAAGTGGCTGTTCTCGCCTCTCTCGCGCTCGGGGCAAAATTCTCGTTATTACCCTTCCCCCCTGTCTCCCACACTTTTTTCAATTTATCAATTGATTGATAAATTTTGTTTTAATTTTTTTGTTTATCTATTAAATTATTATCACTAATTTTAATTTGATTGTGTTATTTATTAATATTTAATTATTTTTAATCCTCTAATTCAAGTAACTAATTAATAATTTATTAATTATTTGGGCTTATTAGTTGCACCCTTTAATTTATTTTAATAAAAATAAAACTTAATTATAACCGTTCATTATTTATTTGAAAGTTAGCGCCCCTAAAATTTCTGCGCCCCCTCTGTCCGTCCCTTTGAACCGCCACTAAATAGCCACGGTACAATACCAGACAAGTTATTTAAGGAGAGACTGGAGTGTTTTTTTTCTTTACGGTTAGTATTTGTATTTCGGATGTTCAAATAAGAGGTTTTAATAAGCTAAGCCTAGGTGCAGATGTTAAGAGAGATAAATTATGTTGCCAAACAAATTTTGCTTTCTTTTTTTTTTTTTACTGGGGAAAGAAGAATCACTGGCAAGCGTCTTATTTAAAGATTTCTGGGCCACAATACTTCCCTGGTCGAAAAAGTGTTCTAAGTCGTGCGCCAAAACAGAAAGTTACAACTATATAAATTTATTAGAAAATTCCCTCTGCCAAGAAGAACGGTTTACGATTTTTCCCAGGCATGACTTGTGTTTTAAAACCACAGGGGGAACTTATTCAGGTAGGAAAAAGAGTGCAAGGATGGAAGAAAACATTGCTGCAGTGAGGGATTACACTGTCCCTCACTGTTCAACTAAACGAAACTAAACTTGTTCAATTAACCGTAAGAACGCGTCGCAGTGATTCTCTTGTCATTCCGAGTTCTTGGCTGCGTCTACGCTCTGATTTCTCAGGGCTGCGTTCTACTGAGTCCCTCACTGCAGCAATGTTTTATTCTGTCCTTGCACTCTTTTTCTGTCTGAATAAGTCCCCCCTGATGCTTTAAAACGAAGTCCACTACAGTCCCATGCTCTCTGAACTTTGTAACCCACTATCAATTGTCTATTTTTGTGGAAAGTTGCAACAATGGAAATGTTTTCGAAACTGAAGCTGTACATTCTGGTATGACTTTGTTGCAAAATAGGTCTCCAGGGAGAATATCTTCTGCTGATTTGTCCAAGACATATTTGGGGGAACTATAGCTGCAAACGCTCATCCATAGGTTCACCTTTCATATCCTGCAACGGAAAAGAGATTCGTTAAAAAATTGTTTGTTTTTTTTTTCAAATAAATGTGGGTACGCACCTTTATGGGTCACCCTGTACCAAATGGAAAATTTTGAAGCAATCTCATTCGCCATTTGATTTCCTGCACATTTGAAAGGAATGAATTTCATGAAAGAAATTTGTGGCAAGCTAGATAAGTAAAGATAAATTGACTATTTGAAATATGTTGATATATTTTTTGATGGAAACGAATTCCTCGAAGTTTCAACAGTGTTAGCACCTTAATTTGAAACTTGAAAAATAAAAACTTTGATGTATTTTGTTTAGAAAAGAGCGTACAAATAACTCCATCATGTCCATCATGTTAAATACCGTAACTCTCTCTCTCTCTTATATATATATATATATATATATATATATATATATATATATATATATATATATATATATATATATATATATATATATATATATATATATATATATATATATATACATATATATATATATATATATATATATATATATATATATATATATATATATATATATATATATATATATATTTCTCTCTTTTCTCTCTCTCTCTCTCTCTTTCTTTCTATCTGTCTCTCCCTCTCTTTTCTCTCTCTCTCTCTCTTTCTTTCTATCTGTCTCTCCCTCTCTTTCCCGTCTACTATGTCTTTCTTAAGAAGTAAAATTGTTTATTTTGTTGTAGAGTTGGATATCAATCGTACAATCAGTGATATTTCGGAAACTAAAGTCAATAGATCTTCGAATAGTCCTGCCGGTGAACTATATTCAGCACTGACACCTTCTTCTGTTAATCCAGTTATTGATAGAAAAACAAAGCCTATAACGTTGCAATCATCAAAATATCAAGTAGGTATCTGTAAATATTTCTTTTTCACTTTGGTGTTCTGCACTTGATTAGCAATTGAAACTTTAGCATGAAGTGGAATTCTTTTCCACCTCAAACGACGCTAACATAATAAAGTATTTAGAATATCACTTCTTTCATTTTTGCCATAACATGAATTTTTTTATCTGGAAACTGGTGTTGCTTTAAGTGCTACATTGAGCAATTGAGCCCAATTGTGTAAAACCAAATTTATACTGATGGCTAGTCGATACATTATACTGATGGATGTCAATTGTATGATACATTCTGTAAGTTAAATAAAAATTGAACAAGTTTAAAGATTAGAAGCACAGGAAAAGGTTTTGGCTTTTTCTTGGCAGGAACTAGCAAAGAATGAACTGTGTTGTCGTCGCTTTTACTCAGGCCATCCTTTTAAAATATTTCATTGTAACTTCATACACAGTTGTAACCCACGATTATGACGTCAATCGTCATCTATATATACAAAAATAAGTTGTTTGTCTGTCTGTCGACTGACGTCATTATAAGGATTGATCTGTATGTCGTCATGAAGTTAGTTGTCGTCATGTTTGTTATGACGATGCTTAGTATATGACGTCATTATAAGTATTTAAGAAAATCGTTCAAAGACAAATTTTTAATTGTAAGAAGATCGTTGAAAGAGAAATTTTTAATATCTATATATATATACTAGCTGTTGGGGTGGCGCTTCGCGCCACCCCAACACCTAGTTGGTGGGGGCGCTTCGCGCCCCCCCCAAGCCCCCCGCGCGCGTAAGTCGTTACGCGCCATATTAGTTACGCGCCATTGTAGTTGTGTCCCTATATCCCACCTGTGAATATAGATAAATATATATATATATATATATATATATATATATATATATATATATATATATATATATATATATATATATATATATATATATATATATATATATATATATATATATATATATATATATATATTTTTTAACTACGTAAAACTTGCGAATATACAACATTCTTTGCTGTCCCATTGTCTATGCATATAAATAGAATGTCAGGTTTAACGACTCTTGAACATGCAACATATAATGGTCCATGGGAAAACAATCCGTATTCAGATCTATACCTCATGATTCTAATGATTGCCCTTGAGCTTTGTTGATGGTGATTGCTAATCGACGATTCCCTGTGTCGCCATCGTCATTTATATATCCCCCTGAGCCCCCCGGCGTCCCTGTTGTAGTTGTGTCCCTGTGTCCCGGTCGTCATGTCCCGGTGTCCCGGTCGTCATTTGTGTCCCGGTCTGTATATACATTCGTTTTGAATTGGTCTTTTTTTAGGTTTTAGTTTTTTACCTTTTTTTAGTTTTTTTTCTTTTTTTTAGTTTTGTTTTTCTCCTTTATTTTTCATTTTTTTTCTTTTTCATTTTATTTTCTTTTTTATTTTTTTTTTTAGCTTTTTAGCTTTGTTAGTTTTTTATTAGTTTTTAGTTTTTTTTTCTTTTTAGTTTTTTTGTAGTTCATTTGTGTCCCGATGTCCCGGTCTGTAATTTCGTCAGTCGAAAACATGACGTCAGTCGACACAAAAACATGACGTCACCTGACAGATCCACAGACAGACAACTTATTTTTATATATATATATATATATATATATATATATATATATACTAGCTGTTGGGGTGGCGCTTCGCGCCACCCCAACACCTAGTTGGTGGGGGCGCTTCGCGCCCCCCCCCAAGCCCCCCCGCGCGCGTAAGTCGTTACGCGCCATAATAGTTACGCGCCATTGTAGTTGTGTCCCTATGTCCCACCTGTGAATATAGATATATATATATATATATGGTTTTAACTACGTAAAACTTGCGAATATACAACATTCTTTGCTGTCCCATTGTCTTTGCATATAAATAGATTGTCAGGTTATCCCCCTGTTTCCCCCGGTGTCCCCGTTGTAGTTGTGTCCCTGTGTCCCGGTCGTCATTTATATTCCCTGTGTCCCGGGTCCCGGTCATCATTTGTATCCCGGTGTCCCGGTCTGTATATACATTCGTTTTTTAGTTTTGTTTTTCTCCTTTATTTTTTTCCTTTTTTTTTCTTTTTTAGCTTATTTAGATTTTTAGATTTTTTAGTTTTTTTTTATTAGTTTTTAGTTTTTATTTCTTTTTAGTTTTTTTGTCCCGGTCGTCATTTATATCCCCCTGTTTCCCCCGGTGTCCCCGTTGTAGTTGTGTCCCTGTGTCCCGGTCGTTATTTATATTCCCTGTGTCCCGGTCGTCATTTGTATCCCGGTGTACCGGTCTGTATATACATTCGTTTTTTAGTTTTGTTTTTCTCCTTTATTTTTTTCCTTTTTTTTTCTTTTTTAGTTTATTTAGATTTTTAGATTTTTTAGTTTTTTTATTAGTTTTTAGTTTTTTTTTCTTTTTAGTTTTTTTGTAGTTTTTACCTTCTTTTTAGTTTTGTTAATTTTTTTTTTTACTTGTGTCCTGGTCGTCATTTATACTCCCTGTGTCCCGGTGCTTTGTTGATTGCTAATCGAACATTCCTTTTGTCCTGGTCGCTTTCTCTTTGAGTGTCGTCATTTATTTTTTTCTTTTTTAGTTCTTTTAGTTTTTACCTTTTTTAGTTTTTTTTTAGTTTTTAGTTTTTTTAGTTTTTTACCTTTTTTTAGTTTTTTTAGTTTTTTAGCTTTTTTATTTTTTTTATTAGTTTTTAGTTTTTTTGTAGTTTTTGCCTTTTTTTTTAGTTTTTTGTCCTGGTCGCTTTCTCTTTGAGTGTCGTCATTTATTAGTTTTTTCCTTTTTTTTTTTAGTTTTTTATTGGTTTTTACCTTTATTTTAGCTTATTTTTCAGTTTTTTCCTTTTTTTTAGTTTTTTTTTATTTTTTATTTTTTTTAGTTTTTTACCTTTTTTTAGTTTTTTTAGTTTTTTTAGTTTTTTAGCTTTTTTACTTTTTTTATTAGTTTTTAGTTTTTTTTTGTAGTTTTTGCCTTTTTTTAGTTTTTTCAGTTTTTTTTTTAGTTTTTTATTGGTTTTTACCTTTATAGTTTTTTTAGTTTTTTAGCTTTTTTATTTTTTTTATTAGTTTTTAGTTTTTTTTGTAGTTTTTGCCTTTTTTTAGTTTTTTCAGTTTTGACGTCACCTAATCCAGTTTTTTCAGGTGACGTCACCTGACACATCCATCCACACATCCATCCATCCATCCATCCACAGACAACTTATTTTTATATATATAGATAGATATATATATATATATATATATATATATAAATATATATTTTCTTTTTAGTTTTTTTGTAGTTTTTACCTTTTTTAGTTTTTTTCTTCTTTTGTATTAATGCTAAAGCCCAGGTTCAAACCTGGAGCCTCTCGGACCTAGAACCTGAAACATAACGGTTTACCAACTCAGCTACTTCGGCTTGAATACATTCGTTTTGAGCAGCTTCCTCGGGTGTTGCCATTGTAGGTTCTTCAGTCATTTTACAATTAGAAATTTCTCTTTCAACGGTCTTCTTACAATTAAAAATTTGTCTTTGAACGATATTCTTAAATACCTGTGTCCTGGTCGTCATTTATATTCCCTGTGTCCCGGTCGTCATTTGTTTCCCGGTCTGTAATTTGTCTTTGAGTGTTTTTTCTTTTTAGTATTTTTTAGTTTTTTACATTTTTTCTTTTTTCAGTTTTCTTTTTCTTCTTTATTTTTCAGCTTCACTATGAAATACATATCGCCGAACCTTTGTTTTTTTAACTAAAATCTGGTAGGCATTGATGACCTTATCCAAGTCAAAATCCCAAACCCAATCATCATCGCTATCATTTTCAGTTTTGATATGTTTTGACTCTCGCTGTCCAGGTGGATCTTCATCTAACTGCGCGGTTTTGCGTTCTTTAGCCTCAAGCCTGTTTCCTTGCTGTTCTTTTGATTCCTCGGCACGCTTTCTTTTCTGACTTTCTCTATCAGCAGCAAGTTTTTTGGCATAGACTGTTTGAGCATCTTCATCGGCTTTTGCCATTGTAAGTTCATCAGTCATTTTAAACTTAAAGATTAATAGATTTCTACGTGAACATATATGTGTTAAATATCTTTAATGACGTCACCGTCATAGCAAAAATGACGACAACTAACTTCATGACGTCAGTCGACACAGAAACATGACGTCACCTGACAGACAGACACACAGACAGACAACTTATTTTTATATATATACTAGCTGTTGGGGTGGCGCTTCGCGCCACCCCAACACCTAGTTGGTGGGGGCGCTTCGCGCCCCCCCCAAGCCCCCCCGCGCGCGTAAGTCGTTACGCGCCATAATAGTTACGCGCCATTGTAGTTGTGTCCCTATGTCCCACCTGTGAATATAGATATATATATATATATATATGGTTTTAACTACGTAAAACTTGCGAATATACAACATTCTTTGCTGTCCCATTGTCTTTGCATATAAATAGATTGTCAGGTTATCCCCCTGTTTCCCCCGGTGTCCCCGTTGTAGTTGTGTCCCTGTGTCCCGGTCGTCATTTATATTCCCTGTGTCCCGGGTCCCGGTCATCATTTGTATCCCGGTGTCCCGGTCTGTATATACATTCGTTTTTTAGTTTTGTTTTTCTCCTTTATTTTTTTCCTTTTTTTTTTCTTTTTTAGTTTATTTAGATTTTTAGATTTTTTAGTTTTTTTATTAGTTTTTAGTTTTTTTTTCTTTTTAGTTTTTTTGTAGTTTTTACCTTCTTTTTAGTTTTGTTAATTTTTTTTTTTACTTGTGTCCTGGTCGTCATTTATACTCCCTGTGTCCCGGTGCTTTGTTGATTGCTAATCGAACATTCCTTTTGTCCTGGTCGCTTTCTCTTTGAGTGTCGTCATTTATTTTTTTCTTTTTTAGTTCTTTTAGTTTTTACCTTTTTTAGTTTTTTTTTAGTTTTTAGTTTTTTTAGTTTTTTACCTTTTTTTAGTTTTTTTAGTTTTTTAGCTTTTTTATTTTTTTTATTAGTTTTTAGTTTTTTTGTAGTTTTTGCCTTTTTTTTTAGTTTTTTGTCCTGGTCGCTTTCTCTTTGAGTGTCGTCATTTATTAGTTTTTTCCTTTTTTTTTTAGTTTTTTATTGGTTTTTACCTTTATTTTAGCTTATTTTTCAGTTTTTTCCTTTTTTTTATTTTTTTTTTATTTTTTATTTTTTTTAGTTTTTTACCTTTTTTTAGTTTTTTTAGTTTTTTTAGTTTTTTAGCTTTTTTACTTTTTTTATTAGTTTTTAGTTTTTTTTTGTAGTTTTTGCCTTTTTTTAGTTTTTTCAGTTTTTTTTTTAGTTTTTTATTGGTTTTTACCTTTATAGTTTTTTTAGTTTTTTAGCTTTTTTATTTTTTTTATTAGTTTTTAGTTTTTTTTGTAGTTTTTGCCTTTTTTTAGTTTTTTCAGTTTTGACGTCACCTAATCCAGTTTTTTCAGGTGACGTCACCTGACACATCCATCCACACATCCATCCACACATCCACAGACAGACAACTTATTTTTATATATATAGATAGATAGATAGATATCTATCTATATATATATATATATATATATATATATATATATATATATATATATATATATATATATATATATATATATATATATACACCGGGACACAAATGACGACCGGGACACAGGGAGTATAAATGACGACCAGGACATAAGTAAAAAAAACTAAAAAAAGGTAAAAACTACGAAAAAACTAAAAAGAAAAAGAAACTAAAAACTAATAAAGCTAAAAAACTGAAAAAATTAAAAAAATTAAAAAAGAAAAAAAAAGAAAAAAGGAAAAAAATGAACAATAAAGCAGAAAAACGAATGTATATACAGACCGGGACACCGGGATACAAATGACGACCGGGACACAGGGAATATAAATGACGACCGGGACACAGGGACACAACTACAACGGGGACGCCGGGGGGCACAGGGGGATATATAAATGACGACGGGGACACAGGGAATGTTCGATTAACAATCACCATCAACAAAGCTCAAGGGCAATCATTAGAATCATGAGGTATAACTAAAAAAACTAAAAAAAAGGTAAAAACCTAAAAACTAAAAAAAAGACCAATTCAAAAACGAATGTATATACAGACCGGGACACGGGACAAAAATGACGACCGGGACACCGGGACACAAGGAATATAAATGACGCCCGGGACACTCAAAGAGAAATCACAGACTGGGACACCGGGACACAAATGACGACCGGGACACAGGGAATATAAATGACGACCGGGACACAGGGACACAACTACAAAGGGGATGCCGGAGGGCACAGGGGGATATATAAATGACAACGGCGACACAGGGAATGGCCGTTTAGCAATCACCATCAACAAAGCTCAAGGGCAATCATTAGAATCATGAGGTATAGATCTGAATACGGATTGTTTTCCCATGGACCATTATATGTTGCATGTTCAAGAGTCGGTAAACCTGACAATCTATTTATATGCACAGACAATGGGACAGCAAAGAATGTTGTATATTCGCAAGTTTTACGTAGTTAAAAATATATATATATATATATATATATATATATATATATATATATATATATATAAAAATAAGCTGTCTGTCTGTGTGTCTGTCTGTCTGTCAGGTGACGTCATGTTTCTGTGTTGACTGACGTCATCAAGTTAGTTGTCGTCATTTTTGCTACGACGGTGACGTCATTCAAGATATTTAAGACATATGTTCACGTAGAAATCTATTAACGTTTAAGTTTAAAATGACTGATGAACTTACAACGGCAAGGGCCGATGAAGATGCTCAAAGAGTCTATGCCAAAAAACTTGCTGCTGATAGAGAAAGTCAGAAAAGAAAGCGTGCCGAGGAATCAAAAGAACAGCAAGGAAACAGGTTTGAGGCTGATAGAGAAAGAAAGAACAGAAAGCGTGCCGAGGAATCAAAAGAACAGCAAGGAAACAGGCTTGAGGCTGATAGAGAAAGAAAGAACAGAAAGCGTGCCGAGGAATCAAAAGAACAGCAAGGAAACAGGCTTGAGGCTGATAGAGAAAGAAAGAACAGAAAGCGTGCCGAGGAACTACCAGAGCAACGCGGAAGCAGACTTGCTGCTAAAAGAGAAAGTGAAAAAAGAAGGCGTGCCGAGGAATTACAAGAACAGCAAGAAATCAGGCTTGCTGCTGATAGAGAAAGTAAGAAAAGAAAGCGTGCCGAGGAATCACAAGAACAGCAAGAAATCAGGCTTGCTGCTGATAGAGAAAGTAAGAAAAGAAAGCGTGCCGAGGAATCAGAGCAACCTGAAAGTTATCGCCTGGCATTCAGGTACAACCCAGTCGATGATTATAGCTTGAGTAGATGTGTTCAAATCGGGACAATGTCTAAAATTTGTCCCTATTGCAAGGCCTTGAAATTCAATGGTGAAACAATGGGAATGTGTTGCGCCTCAGGAAAAGTTAAACTTCCTCTATTGGCTGCACCACCAGAGCCATTGAAGACTTTCCTTACTGGAACTACGTCAGAATCTAAGCGTTTTTTGTCACAAATCAGAAAATACAACTCATGTTTCCAAATGACGTCGTTTGGAGCCCAATTCGAAAATCCAGATCAATTTATGTCTAGTTTCAAAGTAAAAGGGCAAATTTATCATAGAGCAGGGTCCCTTCTACCATTCTCAGGCGAGAATCATAAATTTTTACAATTGTACTTCATCAGTGATAGAAATTCTGAACTGAATGCACGTTGCGAAATTTCTCCCAACGTTGAAAGGACAATCGTTTCCCAATTGCAACATCTTTTCCACGAAAATAATAATTTAGTGCGTCTCTTCAAAACAGCCATCGATTTGATGCCTACTGATACGCATAAAATTGTTATTTCCGCTGACAAAACGCCTCCTGGCCAACATGTGCGTGGATACAATGCTCCAACTATCGACGAAGTGGCAATCGTTATGGTCGGTGATCAGTTTTTACCTCGAGATATTATTCTTCATAAGCGAAACGCTCAGTTGTTAAGAATTGCTGAAACTCATCGATGCTACGGTGCCCTACAATATCCTATCATTTTTTGGGATGGAGCCGACGGCTATCACTTTAATATTAGATTGATGAATCCAGCCACTAACAAAGAAATGAATAAGAAATGCAGTGCAATGCATTATTATTCCTATAGACTAATGATTCGGCAGGATGAAGAAAATTATATTTTAAAATGCCGTGAATTGTTTCACCAATTTGTCGTTGATATGTATGCTAAAATTGAATCAGAACGTTTGCTATATATCCGCCTGAATCAGACCAAGCTCCGCTCTGAACAATACATTCATTTGCGAGATGCAGTTATAAATGACGGTAATACCACAAACGTTGGAAGATTAACAATTTTACCTTCGTCATATGCTGGCAGTCCCCGTCATATGCATGAATATGCTCAAGATGCTATTGCGTATGTTCGTCTCTATGGTCGTCCAGATTTATTTATTACATTTACATGTAATCAATCTTGGGACGAGATACTGCAGCTTTTACTTCAAGGACAATCGGCGGTTCTTAGGCATGACATTACGGCCCGTGTCTTCCGGCAAAAGTTGAAATCACTGATAAACTACATAGTAAAACTTGAAGTGTTTGGGTCAGTGCGATGCTGGATGTACTCAGTGGAATGGCAAAAACGAGGTTTGCCACACGCACATATACTAATCTGGCTACATAAAAAAATTACTTCGAACGAAATTGATGATGTGATTTCCGCTGAAATACCTGATAAAAATGTCGATAAGGGGTTACATGATATTATTGTAAAAAATATGATACATGGACCTTGCGGTGCACTGAACGAAAATTCACCATGCATGGCCAAAGGAAGGTGCACAAAGCAATATCCTCGACTTTTAGTATCAAACACAATTACTGGCAATGATGGTTACCCACAATATAGAAGAAGATCTACTGAAGATGGCGGTAAAACAGCAATAATAAAGAAGCGTAACGGTACCACCATCGAAGTAGATAACCAGTGGGTTGTTCCATATTCCCCATTATTATCAAAAACATTTAATGCACACATAAACGTTGAATACTGTAACTCCGTAAAGGCAATCAAATACATATGTAAATACGTCAAAAAAGGCAGTGACATGGCAGTTTTTGGCTTGCAGCCCGAAATCAAAGATTTCGACGAAATCGTACAATATCAGGCTGGAAGATACATAAGCAGTAATGAAGCTGTTTGGCGAATTCTTTCATTTCCGATAAATGAACGTAGTCCAGCTGTTGTTCACTTAGCGGTACATTTACAGAATGGTCAACGTGTTTATTTCACGGAAACCAACGTGCAACAAAGAGTCCTGAATCCACCGGATACAACATTAACAGCTTTTTTTTCTCTTTGCAAAAATGATTCTTTTGAAAAAAAAACTGCTGTATACTGAAGTGCCTTCGTATTTCACGTGGAATACTAAAAATAAAGTATTTGAACGTCGAAAACAGGGTAAGTCAGTTGACGGCCAACCTACCATCTTCAAAGATACCACGATAGGAAGACTCTACACCGTTCAGCCCAATCAACATGAATGCTTCTTTCTACGCCTGCTTTTGGTGAATGTACCCGGTCCGACATCCTTTGAGTATTTGAGAACTGTAAACGGTACTATACATGACACTTACCGTAGTGCATGCCAAGCTCTGAATTTATTGGAGAATGACCAACACTGGGATAACTGCATCAATGACGCGTGCGAAACGTCAACCCCAAGTCAAATTCGTGCATTGTTTGCCATCATTTTAACAACTTGCTCTCCATCAGCTCCTACAGAATTATGGGAAAAATATAAGTCAAAAATGTCCGAAGATATACTCCATCGAAAACAGTTAGAGACGTCAGATATGACTTTTGATTTTACATCAGAAATTTATAACTACACTTTAGTTATTATAGAAGATTTGTGCGTACATATGGCAAACAAACCTCTTCAGGTTTTGGGAATGCCTTCACCTAACCGTATCGCTGCTGTTTCGACATGTGTAGAATTGGATCGTGAACAAAGTTACAGTACGAGTGATCTATTGTCGTATGTACAAAATAACATTTCCAAGTTAACGTCGGAACAAAAAGACATTTATGATACGATAATGCATTGTGTCGATAACAACATTGGAGAAATTTTCTTTTTGGATGCGCCAGGAGGTACTGGTAAACATTTGTGATAAAACTGATTCTGGCATCAATTCGATCAAAAAATGATATAGCGTTGGCAATTGCGTCGTCCGGAATAGCCGCAACATTGCTGCCTGGTGTTTCTGTGTGACGTCTGTCTGTCCGCATATGACGTCTGAATTATTTCATCATATACCAATTCAAAAACGAATGTATTCAAGCCGAAGTAGCTGAGTTGGTAAAGCGTTATGTTCCAGGTTCTAGGTCCGAGAGGTTCCAGGTTCGAACATTGGCTTTAGCATTTATACAAAAGAAGAAAAAAAACTAAAAAAGGTAAAAACTACAAAAAAAACTAAAAAGAAAATACCAAAAAAACAAAAAAGCTAAAAAACTAAAAAAAAACTAAAAAAAGTTAAAAAACTAAAAACTAAAAAAGAAAATAAAACTAAAAAAACATAAAAAAAGGTAAAAAATACAAAAAACTAAAAAGAAAAAACAAACTAAAAACTAATAAAAAACTAAAAAAAATAAAAACTGAAAAAGAAAAAAAACTAAAAAAAAGGAAAAAACTGAAAAATAAAGGAGG